>NW_026652291.1:76136124-76313550 GCF_009828535.3 Hylobates moloch
GCCTCGGCCTCCCAAAGTGCTGGGATTACAGGCATGAGCCACCACGCCCCGGCCCATCAGTAGTATCTTGTTAATCAGTAAGAGTTTAATGAATTAAAATATCACACACTTGTGACAAAAAAGAATTAAAACTGAGAAATATTGTGTGCTGTTGCAACATAAGAAAGGAGATGATAAAGCCTATTACCTCATTTAAAAATGATGTCACGCTTATATTTGAGGTTAGTCAGAGGGTACATTTTGTCGTTGCTTTTGAAACTAGGTAGGCTTGTGTCTAGTGGGTCATTGAGTGTTATCCTCTGGACATAGGTTTAATGGAAGATATTAATAACCATGAGTGCTTGAATAAGAGCACCACCTGCTGAATCCACTCCATCTCCCTTCTCGTCTGCTCCATGAAGCCACCTGGGGAGGTGAAGCCAGTAGTCACAGTCCAGAGCCCCACTGTACCCTCCCACCTCATTCCGCCCTCACCGGAGGCTGCAGAGACTGAGGCTTCTGTTGTTCCTCCCTTCCTCACCTTCCTCTTCTCTCTTCTCTTCCTCATGCTCTTGTCTTCCCTGCCCACTGTCCCTCTCTGCCATCACTTCATTAGGAGAAGCCTAGTTGGAGGACAGTTACATAAAAGCAGACAGACAGTTATCTGGCAATGTATTAGGACCAGAATGAGTCATGGAAATTATTTTCATGAGAAATAACATTTTAAAAAGCAGTTGCTTTGTTTTTAAATGTATTTTATCACATTTGAGGCTTCTAATAATTTGTTTTTATTTTGCATTTTTTTGTACCCTCAATATTAGATTCATGTGATTGATCTGATTCTTCACTAATGACAAAAAGCCACCAAGATATATCTATTTAAGCTTTCTCGCTTTTGAACTGGTGGAAAGGCTCAAAGGTAACCTTTATTGGAGCATTATCTTGCAGAGGTGAAGAAACAAATATGTTTATTTTGCTTTCAATGATCTTATATATTATTTCTATTCTGCTAAAGGATTGATAAGCCTCATGAAGAGAATCAGCAAAGTAAGAATTCTCCGCATAATTCAGATATGTTTTCAACTTAAATGTTAACTTTAAAATGACTTTGGGCCAGCCACAGTGACTCACGCCTGTAATCCCAGCACTTTGGGAGGCCGAGGCAGGTGGATCAATTGAGGTCAGGAGTTCAAGACCAGCCTGGCCAACATGGTGAAACTCCATCTCCGCTAAAATAAAAATAATCTGGACATGGTGGCATCTGCCTATAGTCTCAGCTACTCAGGAGGCTGAGGCAGGAGAATTGCTTGAACTCCAGAGGAGAAGGTTGCAGTGAGCTGAGATTAATCGAAAGATACAATAGAATTTTTTTTATCTTTTAATTGTCATTTTATAGCTCCCCACCGCAGCTGCCCCCCACCCTTCCCTTCGATGACAATGTTTGCAGGCTTCAGGGGGACCAGGGAAAAAAGCTGGGGCCTGGCAGCCCCACTATGCTGCTAGCCGGGGAGAACAAGTCACAATTACAAATTATCACAACAATTAGCGCCTGTACTTGGGGGATCTGCAAATTGAGGAGGCCCCAGCTCCTCATTGTACAGGGGTCTCTTTGGCAGTGACCTTGCTCTGGAGACGATGATATTCCTTCAACCTGAGGGAATTGATGTTGATGAACCCGGTGGCATCGGTTTGTTCATAATCACCCTGCACGTTCATGCTTACCAGCTCCTCGTTGTAGAGAGACAGTGGGGACTCCCGGCCGATAATGTACACCTGACCCTTGAGAACGGACACCTGCACTTTCCCTTCCACTCGCTCCTGGGACTTGGCAATGCAGTGGCGGACAAATTCACACTCAGGGCTGTGCCAGAAACCAGTATACACCAGCTCAGCAAATTTCAAGCCCAGGCCTTGTTTGATTTTGCGCACTTCCCGGTCCATGGTGAAGTCCTCGGTGTCTAAATGAGCATGGTAAAGGATGGTGCCTGCTGGGGTCTCGTAGATACCTCGGGACTTCATTCCAATGAAGCGGTTCTCCACGATGTCAATACAGCCCACGCCGTGCTTGCCCCCGGCTTCGTTCAGGTACATGAAGAGCTCCAAGGAGGTCTGGTGGGTGGTGCCATCCTTGACGTTGGTCACCTTCACAGGGACCCCTTTTTTGAACTCGATCTCGAGAATGTCGGGGGTGTTGGGGGCTTTGGCTGGGTCCTGGGTCTTCGTGTAGAGACCTGTAGTCGCTTGGTTCTTGGCGTTGTCCAGGATTCCAGCCTCGTAGCTGATGTGCATGAGGTTCTCATCCATGCTCCAGGGGTTCTTGGGAGTGACCGGGATGGTAATCCCGTGTTGCTTTGCGTATTCCATCAGGTCATTGCGGCCTTTGACCCGGTTGTAGAATTCGGGCATCCTCCAAAGAGCAAAGACCTTTGTCTGGGCGGCCAGCGAGTAGCAGGTAAGCTCACACCGGACCTGATCGTTCCCCTTTCCCGTGGCGCCGTGGGACACATACTTGGCCCCCTCCCGCTGGGCGATTTCCACTTGTTTGCGGGCGATGCTAGGCCTGGCGAGAGAGGTGCCCAGGAGGTAGCGGTCCTCATACAGTGCGCTGGACTGGATGGCCGGCCAGATGAACTCCTCCACAAACTCCCTGCTGACATTCTCAATGAATACCTTTTTGGCCCCAAGCTTCAGTGCCTTCTTCCTGGCTTCCTCGAAGTCTTCCTTCTGGCCAACGTTGGCCAGATAGGCAATGACGTCATAGCCTTGTTCCTTCAGCCACACGAGGATGCACGAGGTGTCCAGGCCGCCACTGTAGGCCAGAACCACGGAGCCTTTGCTGGACATAGCGTCGGGCTCGGGCAGCGATGGCAGGCAGCAGAGTAGGCGAATTTTTTTTGAAACGAGAGAGAGAGCAGTTGAGCTACACAACTCAGTACAGAATTTCCTTTAGTCATGAGGTATGACTTCTTGAAAAGGAATCACCTCATTTATTCGTTCATGCATGTATTCATTCATTCAGTAAAAAATTATTGAGTGATATATGTATTAAGTAATTTTTTTTTTTTGGAGACAGAGTTTTGCTCTTATTGCCCAGTCTAGAGTGCAGTGGCGCAATCTCACTTCACTGCAACCTCCGCCTTCCAGTTTCAAGCAATTCTCCTGCCTCAGCCTCCCAAGTTGCTGGAATTACAGGCTCCCACCACCATGCCCAGCTAATTTTTTTGTATTTTTAGTGGAGACAGGGTTTCACCATGTTGGTCAGGCTGGTCTCAAACTGCTGACCTCGTGATCCACCTGGCTTGGCCTCCCAAAGTGCTGAGATTACAGGCGTGAGCCACCACGCCCTGCCCTATTTATTAAATAATTTAACCTAAGAACCTAAGACACCTAAAGAATAAGTAGGAGTAACCAAAGCAAAAAAAAAAAAAGTTATATGATAAAAACACAAATCATATTACTCTCTTCCTTAAAACTTCCTATGGCTTCCCATTGTACTTAGAATAAAACTCACACTCCACACTTCCACAGCAAAAAGTCCCTGCATGATTGGGTTCCTCCTGTCTGTGCCCTTGCTTCAACTCCTATTAGATAGAGTTTGGGGTTCAAAAATCAAACCTATGAAAGGAAGTGGCAGAAAGCAGGATTGGGCAGAGCGGGAAGTCAAACTGCAATGCAGGCCCTGCAAAGACTCAGTCAACCCAACAGGAAGCTCTAGGTGAGAAATGCCCATCAGGTTGTCCCACATGAGGCTGAAATGACTCTGCCTTTGTACTCTCTTGTTTATTCACTAGATTCACTGGATCACCCCAGAAGGGGTGATCTTGGGTAAGGTCATATGCCAAATGATCCTGAAATGCAGGCTCTATTAGATTTTTTGAAGAATATAAAAATCTTAGCTCTGAGAGAGAAGGCTTTCTACCGATCGTTGTTTTTGGAAAACAAACAAACTTCCTTTGCTTAGGACCTTGAAAGCAAAAGTCCTTCCTTCACTTTAGCTTGCTCAGGAGCTGGGTATTTGTCTCTCCAGTTGCTGGCATAGGTCTCTGCAGCTGAGGCAGGCCCCGACATAGCTGCCAGTGGAGGCTGTTTACTGACTGTACTCCCTGTAGGTGGGCAGAAAGTCCCATCTTGGAGAGCGGATGTGGAGGGCCATCTCCACGTCTTCCCCACGAGTCTAAAATCTTAATCTCTCCTGGGTCTTGTCTCTCACTGCACACACATCATACCATGGAACTATTTCCAAAGGCTCTACCCTCATCCATGGTAAAATCCCTCTAGATTAATCAGTTCTCCTTATCCTAGTACCTTCTTTTTTTTTTTTTTTTTGAGAAGGAGTCTTGCTCTGTCACCCAGGCTGGAGTGCGGTGGCCCGATCTCGGCTCACTGCAAGCTCCGCCTCCCGGGTTCACGCCATTCTCCTGCCTCAGCCTCTCCGAGTAGCTGGGACTACAGGCGCCCACCACCACGCCCGGCTAATTTTTTGTATTTTTAGTAGAGACGGGGTTTCACCGTGGTCTCGATCTCCTGACCTCGTGATCCGCCCGCCTCGGCCTCCCAAAGTGCTGGGATTATAAGCGTGAGCCACCGCGCCCGGCCCCTAGTACCTTCTAATTAAATTTTGGTGTCTTATAAATTACCAGAGTAACAGGCACATGTTGGAGGAAATATGTTCCCACTTTAGGAAATCTGAGATACTAAGAGAGAAGACTGTACTATATATATAGTATCAGAAATAACATCACCAAGCAGTAGAAGGGCAGCATTCATGATTCTGTCTTTGTATTCTCGTGGAAAGGGTTGCTCTGTGATTCTATCTCTAGGTACTGAATATATGTGGCTTTGAGGGTTCATTATTATTATTATGATTTTTATTATTTTTGAGACAGACTCTCGCTCTGTCACCCAGGCTGGAGTGCAGTGACACAGTCATAACTCACTGCAGTTTTGAACCGCTGGATTCAAGAGATCCTGCTGCCTTAGCCTCCCAGGTAGCTAGGACTACAGCATGTGCCACTATGTCTGGCTCATTTAATCTTTCTTTTTTTGTAGAGATGTGATCTCCCTATGTTGCTCAGGCTGCCCAGGCTGGTCTCAAAATCCTGGGCTCAAGTGATTCTCCTGCTTTGGCCTCTCAAAGTGCTGGGGTTACAGGCATGAGCCACCATGGCTGGCTGATGATTCATTCTTTGGCATTATGCAGTAAGTACTCTTACTTCCCATATGGTTTGTGAAGAATAGTATAGGCCTTCCAAATCAGTATTCCTGGCTGAGTTGTGTTACCATGACGCCCTCCTCAGTATTAACATTCAGCATTACATTTGATGAATTTGATAAATTCTGCAAAATGCATCAGCAATTAGATACTATCTGGCTAAGTTAATATGACTATTTTTCACAGTGAAAGTCACACTTTGGTTTCTTTTAACCAAATGCTCTTGTCCCTTTCACGTGCCATCTCCTCATCCAGCTTTGTTAGAGACAGTTCATTAACATTGTGCTACCACATTTTCAGATATCTTGTTAAATTATAACTTAAATAATGATCTGAACATAAAATGAGATCATCTGAGTGCATTAAGTAGCACGAGTGTGGAAGCATTTCTAGTAGGAGCAAATCTCTCCAGACCGGCATCTTAGGCAAAAATTTTTCTTGACTGAAATCTTCCTCAGGCCAATGAATACCAAATTTAGATTTTGCTGGGCTCTTGCTGTTCTTAACTTAGAACATGATTAAGTCAATTACTTCTGAATTTATCCATAAATTCTTTACATTGTCTTTAATATTTAATACAAAAACAAGGAGAGTTAAACTACATTAATTACTAAATGTTCTTGATTTAATACTGGATTTGGTAATATAAAATATGTAAATAACCCTGAGCTAAATTTTGACGCTGAAGAGCTGATCCTTCTTTAAATGTCTTTAACAACGCAGCTTGCAGATTTGCAAAGGTACTCAAGAAACTAACCTACATCTTTTCTAAAAAAATAGAGACAGGGTCTCACTCTGTCACCCAGGGTGGCATGCAGTGGTGTGACAATAGCTCACTCAGCCTCAAACTCCTGGGGTCAAGCAATCCTCCCGCCTCAGTGTCCCGAAGTGTTGGGATTACAGGTGTGAGGCACCTGGCCTAACCTACAACTTTTTGTGTATGTATGCATACAACTATGCAGTGCTCTGTTGCAAGCGAAACGATCCTGAAAGGCATGCTCTATCAGATTCTTTTGAAGGATATCAAAATCTTAGCTCTGAAAGAGCGGGCTTCCTACTGATCATTGTTTTTTGAAAACAAACCAACAAACAAAATTCTTTTACTTAGGATCTTGAAAGCAAAAGTCCTTCCTTCACTTTAGCTTGCTGGGGGGCTGGGTATTTGTCCTATTTGTGTCAGGCACTAGAGGGGAGTGTGACATCATACAAGTGCTGGGTTCTGACCTAAGAATCAGAAGACCAACTGTGTGCCCACTGGTATGCCCAAATACAGTGAAAAAGTACAGCAAAGGAGGGCTTAGACAAATATTTTCCCAAGAATGAAACTGGACAACCATGGCTTTTGAAAATCGACTGAGACCTACAGGTTTACCCAAAAATTTCCAATATGGGATTTTGATCCTTTTTGAGTGACAGCAACCTTCAAATGACTGGATTTTCATAGCTTTATTTTATTATTTATTTATTTTTTCATTATTATTATTTTTTTGAGATGGACTCTCTCTCTGTTGCCCAGGCTGGAGTGCAGTGGCGCAATCTCAGCTCACTGTAACCTTTGCCTCCTGGGCTCAAGCGATTTTCCTACCTCAGCCCCCCAAGTAGCTGCGATTACAAGTGCCTGCCACAACACCTGGCTGATTTTTGTATTTTTAGTAGAGATGGGGTTTTACCATGTTGGCCAGGCTGGTCTTGAACTCCTGACCTCAAGTGATCCTCCTGCCTTGGCTTTCCAAAGTGCTGGGATTACAGGTATGAGCCACCGGGCCCGGCTGATGTATTTTATTTTATTTTTTATTTTTATTTTTAAATTTTATTTATTTATTTTTTTGAGATGGAGTCTCGCTCTGTCACCCAGGCTAGAGTGCAGTGGCGCGATCTCAGCTCACTACAAGCTCCGCCTCCCAGGTTCAGGCCATTCTCCTGCCTCAGCCTCTCCGAGTAGCTGGGACTACAGGCGCCCGCCACCACCCCTGGCTAATTTTTTGTATTTTTTAGTAGAGACGGGGGTTTCACTGTGTTAGCCAGGATGCTCTCAATCACCTGACCTCATGATCCACCCACCTCGGCCTCCCAAAGTGCTGGGATTACAGACGTGAGCCACCGCGCCCAGCTTATTTATTTTATTTTAAAATAATATATGGTCCGGGTGTCGTGACTCATACTTGTAATCCCAGCACTTTGGGAGGCTGAAGCAGGAGGATCACTTGAGTCCAGGAGTTCAAGATCAGCCTGGCCAACAGAGTGAGACCTCGTCTCTACTAAAAATAAAATATTAGCCAGCTGTGTCCCGCATGCCTGTGGTCCAGCTACTCAGGAAGGGGAGGTGGGAGGATTGCTTAAGCCCGGGAAGCCCGCCTGGGCTAGAGTAAGACTCTGTCTCAAAAACAAAACAAAACCAAAAAAGATATAAGCTTTCTTTTTTAAAAAAGAAAGCCAAACAATATAGAAAAAGTCAAACAAAATAGGAAACTACAAAGAAGAAAATAAATACCACCGGAAATCATGCTATATACTTCTACCATGTAGGGGGGGCACTTATTCGGATGTCTCTCTTTCATTCTCTGTCCACTTACAGAAATATGCACACAGTTTTTAAAGCATGGAGTAATACTCTACCTGCTGTTTCTGGAGTAGTATTGTAGACAGAGTGACATCTTTCAATGGCAGATGACTTGATTCTTGGTGGTAAAACAAGTGGTTGGTTATAAGTATGGGGTCTCATCGTGCCTAGGTTAACATTTCTTTTCCACTCACTATGTGCCATTGAGTAAGGGATTTAACCCATCTCTCTGTGCCTCAGTTTCCTTATATACAAAAGTGGGGACGATAATATTACCTACCTCAGAGAGTTGGTGTGAAGGTTATATCAGATCATATATTTAAGTACTTACTTAAGACAGTACCTGGAACATAGTAAGTACGTACTAGATTTTAACTGTTGTTCTTAACAAAATAAGTTTTAACTTCATAGTAACAATAAGGGGTTTTTAAATATAAAAGTGGAATCTTTCTAAAAATACTTTTCGCCATATTTCAAAGCCATTCTTTTAACATAAATTATTACTCTTTGCACACAACTATATACATTATCCACTGAAATTAGTATTTGCAGGTAACTACCCTTTTGCGGAGGCCTACTTAAAAACTATCCTGTTGAACACAAGGTACCTTTAAGTGAGACAGTTTTACATGGGCTTCCTTTATAAGACATTAGTCCAACTAAAAATCCTTGTTAATTATTAAACCCTTAGGTATTACAGGAATACCTGACACTGCAGATTGAAAACAGTGTTTGTCTCTCAAGTTAAACCAACAAGCTGATAGAAAAATGTAGTTATCAAGAGATTTTTAAAACTTCAATCCTTTTTCTCTTATAGTTAGTGAAGAGAGTAGAATATCTCCTGTTTTGGCTCACATCTCTGCAACCTGAACAATTGGCTTAAACCTCACTTGGGATTCCCGGTTGCTTGTTTTAGCATGGCGAAATTTGGCGTTCACAGAATCCTTCTTCTGGCTGTTTCTCTGACAAAGTGTCTGGAGAGTACAAAACTGCTGGCAGACCTTAAAAAATGTGGTGACTTGGAATGTGAAAGTAAGTTTGCTTCCCCTGCTTCTTCTCTTCCTAAACTGAGGCTCTGAAATGACATAGAATCTTACTGTGGTCATGCATGATAAAAATGAGTATTGATATCATTGAGAAATATTTGGATTATGAAGTATAGCTTGGTATAAAAAAGAAATGTTGGAAGCAAAGCATTTTGTGGTAGTATTTAATGCAAATATACAAATAGCAAAAATCAGTCTGCTATACAAATATATCAGAAGTTAAAAAACTAATCAGCTCTTTTACTATTTTTAAAGAAAAATCTAGGAGTCTCTGAGCCTATTCTGGCTCAGAAGGCTGCACATTTAAAAAAAAAAAGATAAATCTAATTGATTCATATAAAAAAAGACATCAGGCTAATTTGATAGGCCTTTACTTATGAAGGCCTTTTACTTTTTAGTTTCTGTTTCACACTCAGAACTTTGTGATTCTCATGACGTTCCTAAAAAGTGTTTTTATTTCAAACCATCATGATTTAGTCTTCTAAACTTTACCAAATGTTAATCATTTCTGTGTTATTTATTATGTAAAAATACAGAAATCAGGGCTAGAATATAAATTTTTTATTTATATCATTGAATATAAAGCCTTCTTTACTATAAATGGAAATTAATTTCCATTCCATTGCTAAAGAACTTATTTTCTGTTATTAGTTTTATGGTGCAAAATAAATTACATCCCAATATATTAGAGTTGCTTTAAATAAGTTATTTTTCTTTTTGTTTTTATTTTATAATAAATAGATATATTTTCTCTCTCAGCAGAATCAAAAGTTGCTTTAAATAAAGTCTCCCTTTTTGTTTTTTTTTTCTCTGAGATGGAGTCTTGCTCTGTCACCTAGGCTGGAGTGCGATGGCACCATCTCGGTTCACTGCAACTTCTGCCTCCCAGGTTCAAGTGATTCTCCTGTCTCAGCCTCCCTAGTTGCTGGGATTATAGGCGCATGCCACCACACCCGGCTAATTTTTTGTATTTTAGTAGAGATGGGATTTCACTGTGTTGCCCAGCCTGAGCTCAAGGAATCCACCCGCCTCAGCCTCCCAAAGTGCTAAGATTGCAGGCATAAGCCACCAGGCCCAGCTGTGAGAATTACTTCTAATTTGCAACATGAAAATTAAAAATGAAAAATGTTATTAGTATAAACATAAATAACTTTTAAGTAATAATTTTGAGTAAACATTCTTCCTTAACTTTTTGGACATATAATGTAATATACAGAGAAGTTTACTAGATGATGTTTTATTATCATAATAATCTTTTGCTGGGTGTGGTGGCTTGCACCTGTAATCCCAGCACTTTGAGAGACTGAGGTGGGAGGGTCACTTGAGTCCAGAAGTTTGAGACCAGCCTGGACAACACAGTGAGACCTCATCTCTACAAAAAATCAAAAAAGTTAGCTGGGCATGGTGGCACAAGCTATAGTCCCAGCTACTAGGGAGGCTGAGGTGGGAGGATGGCTTAAACCTGGCAGGTGGAGGCTGCAGTCAGCTATCATTATGCCACTGCACTCTAGACTGGGCAACAGAACAAGACCCTGCCTCAAAAAAATATATATAAAGAAAAAAAAAAATCAGGCCGGGCGCGGTGGCTCATGCTTGTAATACCAGCACTTTGGGAGGCCGAGGCGGGCGGATCACGAGGTCAGGAGATCGAGACCACGGTGAAACCCCGTCTCTACTAAAACTACAAAAAATTAGCCAGGCGTGGTGGCGGGCGCCTGTAGTCCCAGCTACTCGGAGAGGCTGAGGCAGGAGAATGGCGTGAACCCGGGAGGCAGAGCTTGCAGTGAGCCGAGATCGTGCCACTGCACTCCAGCCTGGGCGACAGAGTGAGACTCTGTCTCAAAAAAAAAAGAAAAAAAAATCTTTCTTTCCCTCTTTATATTACAACCTCATTTTCGTTTCCTTAGGGCCAGACATAGAACATGAAAAGGGAACATTCAAATTTATAGAAATTTATAATGTTATTTTAACTTTAATTGCATGACAATAAAAATATCTTATTTTACATATGTTAGTATAATTATAATAGATAATATGCTGTGTATATTACTTCATGTGTTGAACTGCTGCATCTGGCATATGTGGCTGTGATTCGTTCATGGTTATTGCAGGCCTACTACGTGTTGGTTTGGGCAGGGGGCAGGGGCTATGCATTTAAGGGGAATAAAATGAGATGTAAGATAAGTTTCTTTCCCTTCAGAAAATTTAATTGTAGTGAAAGATGACAAGACAGGTTAAATGAAACAGTAAATAGTGACGCAGCCTTGTAAGGATAATAGGTAATATTAAAGTTCAGAGAAAGGGCAATCGCAGTAGCTGGAATAATCAGGCTGCCTCATAGGGGAAGCAGGACATGACTTAAGCATGAAGGGGGCAAAATCGTGTGTAGGTTGGGGAAAGGGCAGAAAGAAAAGCTCAGAATAAGGAAGGGGATTTTGCAGTGAGAAGGACCTCAGGGCAAATCGGGCTCCACTAGGGCTGTGTGACCAATTCTCTGAGCCTTCACTAAAGGCTCATTTATTAGACTGAGATGAAATTATTTACCTCATATATCTGTTTTGAGGATTTAATAAAATAAAAATATGAGAGCACTTATCATAATGCCTAGAATATGGTAAGTGCCAGGAAGAAAACTGATTATCTTTTGTCCTTTCCTACAGACTAGAGAATGATAATGATATGTTCTAGGGACAATGGATAAACAAGCTTGAGTGTAGCCAAGTCTGTGTGAAGGGACAGGAAGAGGTCCTTTCAAGTAGAGAAAGGGGACCAGGTTATGGACAGCCTTGGATACCAGGCCCAGAGGCTTAGACTCGATTCTGCGTGTAGTGGGAAGGCTATGTAGGTTTTTGAGGCCATAAATGATATAAAGAAATTAGCATTTGGAAACATATAGGATGGATTGAGGGAGAGCAAGATGAAAGGGGGAGAAATATCATTTTAATTTAAAATGTGTATTTTTCTTTACATGTTTTACATAGCTTTAATAAGCAGAGTCTCAGCCATGAGAGATTACAGAGGACCTGACTGCCGATACCTGAACTTCACTAAGGGAGAAGAGATATCTGTTTATGTTAAACTTGCAGGAGAAAGGGAAGATTTGTGGGCAGGAAGTGTAAGTAACAACTTTCGAAAATTGAATGCGGAATAAATGACCAACTTGCACAAGGATTCCTTCCTTTTCTTTTCTTTTTTTTGGAAACAGGGCCTGGCTGTGTCACCCAGGCTGGAATGCAGTGGTGCAATCACAGCTCACTACAACTTCCAACTTCCGACTCCTGAGCTCAAGCTGTCCTCCCACCTCAGCCTCCTGAGTAGCTGGGACTACAGGTGTGTGTCACCACACCTGGCTAATTTTTGTATTCTTGTATTTTTGTATTCTTGGTATTCACCGTTTCACTCTGTTGCCCAGGCTGGTCACAAACTTCTGAGCTAAAGTAATCTGCCTGCTTCGGCCTCCCAAAGTGCCAGGATTACAGGTGTGAGCCACTGCACCCGGCCAAGGATACCTGCTTTTCATCTTTAAAGAAACGTTAAGAATTTCAAAACACTGTATATATATTAAGAACCCTTAACGTATTTAAACAAACAAAAATGATCATGTTCGGTGGTGGTTCCAATATTTCTATAAAAGAGGCTTTTTGGGAAGGCAGTATGGTTGGGATGAATGGCTGAGAGAATGCTTTGAATTTATTTTTACATAGCATGCAGTGTTTTTAAAATTAGATTTTTATATTTATTTGGAGGGACTTCGTATTATGGGATGGCTAGGCAACCCCAGTCATTTCTTAGTGCTGCCAACGGTCAAGGTTTTTGTTTGTTTGTTTTTTGAGACAAAGTCTCACTCTTGTTGCCCAGGCTGGAGTGCAGTGGCGCGATCTCTGCTAACTGCAACCTCCGCCTCCCAGGTTCAAGCAACTCTCCTGCCTCAGCCTCCCGAGTAGCTGGGATTACAGGCGCGTGCCACCACGCCCGGCTACTTTTTGTATTTTTAGTAGAGATGGGGTTTCACCATGTTGGTCAGGCTGGTCTCAAACTCCTGACCTCAGGTGATCCACCCGCCTTGGCCTTCCAAAGAGCTGGGATTACAGGCATGAGCCACTGCGCCCTGCCAATGGTCAAGTTTTAAAGCGACTGCAAAGTTTTAGTTAATCAGATTAAAAGACATGTCTTTCTCAGCAAATGAAGGGCTGAGTTGTTACTGAAGAGATCCCCAGAAAGGTTGGTAGCTAGGGAAGCTAGGTATATAAGTTTTTTGTTTTTTTTTTGAGACAGAGTCTCACTCTGTCACCCAGGCTGGAGTGCAGTAGTGCGATTTCAGCTCACTGCAACCTCTGCTTCCCGGGTTCAAGCAATGCTCATGCTTCAACCTCCCGAGTATCTGGGATTACAGGTGCCTGCCACCACGCCTGGCTAATTTTTGTATTTTTAGTAGTGACGGGGTTTCACCATGTTGGCCAGGCTGATCTGGAACTCTTGACCTCAGGTGATCCACCTGCCTGGGCCTCCCAGCAGGCTGGGATTACAGGCGTGAGCCACCATGCCCGGCCCTAGGTGTTTAAGTTTTTTTTTTTTTTTTTTTTTTTTTGAGACGGAGTCTCGCTCTGTCGCCCAGGCTGGAGTGCAGTGGTGCAATCTCGGCTCACTGCAAGCTCCGCCTCCCGGGTTCACACCATTCTCCTGCCTCAGCCTCCCGAGTAGCTGGGACTACAGGCGCCCGCCACCACGCCCGGCTAATTTTTTGTATTTTTAGTAGAGACGGGGTTTCACCGTGGTCTCGATCTCCTGACCTCGTGATCCACCCGCCTTGGCCTCCCAAAGTGCTGGGATTACAAGCGTGAGACACCGCGCCCGGCCGGTGTGTAAGTTTTTTATAGAGAAAAATAACAGCTCAGGCCAGGCGCGGTGGCTCACGCCTGTAATATCAGCACTTTGGGAAGCTAAAGTGGGCAGATCACTTGAGGCCAGGAGTTTGAGACCAGCCTGGACAACATGGTAAAACCTCATCTCTGCTAAAAATATAAAAATTAGCCGGGTGTAGTAGTGCATGCCTGTAAACCCAGCTACTTGAGAGGCTAAAGTGGGAGGATCGCTAGGGTCCGGAGGTAGAGGCTGCAGTGAACCGTGATTGCACCACTGCACTCCAGCCTGGGTTACAAAGTGAGATGCTGTCTCAAAAATAAAAACAAAAACAAAAAAAAACCCCAAACAACAAAAAACCCAGCTGATAGAACCTTTTATTTGGCCCAAAGCTTTAGTGTGCTGAAATTCCTAGAAGGTTAAATCATCTCTGAATATATAACATGGGAAAATTAATGATTAATACTTTTCATTGAAAAAAGGTTTATATCTGATTGTATCATTATGGTTTATAATGAAAAGGTGCTAGGATAAGCACTTTTACTCCCAAGCTGAACAAGCATGGTCAGCTTGATACATGTATCACTTCCATAGTACATATGCACCAGACCTCTTTGTTTGTATAGCCTCTGTGGTCACTGTTTGAAGGAGCAGATTTTATTTAAAAATTCTGCTTTTCCCATCAGGGGCTATAGGACTGGACTTCTAATTGTCACTGGCCAGAATTGCTTGTCTGGCCTCTGCAGTTCCCAACTTTCCTTACTCTTCTGGTGCCTTTAAAATGCCAGTCTAAGGCCAGGTGTGGTGGCTCATGCCTATAATCCCAGTGCTTTGGGAAGCTGAGGCAGGAGGAACACTTGGGATCAAGAGATCGAGACCAGCCTGGGCAGCATAGCAAGAATACACACACACACACACACACACACACACACACACACACACACACACACACACAAATGAGTGGGGTGTTGTGGTACCTGTCTGTAGTCCTAGCTACTTCGTAGGCTGAGGGAGGCTGAGGCGGAAGGACAGCTTGAACCTGGGATTTAGAGGTTACAGTGAGCTATGATTGCACTGCTGCACTCCAGCCTAGGCAACAGAGCAAGACTCTGTCTCTACTAAAAAACAAAAACTAAAAAACAATCTATATCTTGAATTCATTGGAGGCATCCAATGCAGCCATACAAAAAGTGACATCTTAGTTGTCATAATAGGCAAAGAAAGCATTCTTTTTTATTTACTATATGTGAAAATAATGGTTCCATACAAAAGCAATGTTTAATGTGTGGAGCCAGGGTAAAGTTTTAGGCACATTTAGTTTTGTGCATTTGATGTTTAGTTCATGCAGTTAGCTGTTTAAGGAACCACACTGTGGACCCACAGGCTGTCAGTTTCCAAACAGTTATAGCAACTGGAGAGCTGGACAAATCACAGTTGAGGTATAACGGTGCTGGATTAGAGGACAAAAAGAAATATGTTCTTTAAAACTTTAACAGGGTTAGGAAATGGGCTGAGGGTGGATGTGTAAGCCTTCACCCTTGGGGCACAATCTGCCTGTGCTTGAACCGGGTTAAGAGGATCTCTGTTATCAAGGTAGCCCCAGAAAAGTAGAATGGAACCAAATCCTCCCTGGAGGATTGTAGACCTTTACTATCATGATGAATCCATTTGTGGCCCTTCAGAATTTAAACCGCCTGTCTGATTTTAACATCCTGAAAACATCGAATATGTCACTACTCCATCTAGCTTGGCTACTGCCACCATTGCCTTGCCTTTTGATATCCCAGGTCTACTAGTGTAAATATGCAGTTGACCTGGACAAGAAAGGTCGTTAAAAAACAGAAAAACGAATAAAATGAGTAAGTGGAACAGGTTTCCTTCTGAAGTTTGAAACAGTGACATTTCATGATTTAGCTCTTTGTTCCTTAAATAAATGCTCTTCTTTTGAATAACAAAAGAATATTATTTCACTCTCTTTTATATGGAAATTGATAGTCAAGCAATGGTTGCGATTCAGAGTAGATGAAAGCCAAGGACATGGGACAAAATTAGGTTCAATAATTATTATTGCTTTGATCATTCTTCCTCTATAATCTTTGTTCTTCATTTTGACAGAAAGGAAAGGAGTTTGGATATTTTCCCAGAGATGCAGTCCAGATTGAAGAGGTGTTCATATCTGAGGAAATTCAAATGTCAACTAAAGTGAGTAAACTCGTTCTCAGTTGTTAATTGAATTTAAAATTTCTTGGTTAAAACAGTTTTCCCAGGTATCAGTGCCTATTGGTTATGTACCTTTTATAGTGAATGCTTAAAATAATTGGCCTGAGAACTTACTCCAGGAATAGCTTGAATATTTGAATAAAATTAAGTAAGACAAATTTGGTGACAGCAAAAGATTTTGCTTTCTGAACAATTAACAGACAGGCAGTAGAGTGTAGCTGTTAAGAGCATGGATTCTGGAGATGGACTGAGTTCCAAGTCTGACTCAACCTCTTACAAGGTATGTGGCCTGGTATGCCTCAATTTCCTTATCTGTAAAATGGGGGTGCTGAGTATAATATAGTGCTACCTTACATATATTGAAGAATAAATGAGTATACGTAAAGTACATAGAACAGCACTAAGTGCTCAGTAAGTGTTATATATTATTACTAATGCTGTTGTCTTACTAAGATAAAAGTTTATTTTCCACCACACTCCTTAGTCTCATATCTGTACCTCCTCTTTTGCTGTTGGAGTTTTTCATGAGCATGATAATGTTGTGCTTCAAGGGAATCAGGAGGTGACTTTTCAATTAATAAACTTGGTTAGCTCATTTAATTCAGATTCTGGGTTAAGCCAATTTACCTTAAATAAGGTCAGTGAGAAGTGAGTCTGTCTAGTTAAACAAACTGCCTATTTTCTGGCTCTTTCCCATTACAAACTCTGGGATTAGCTGTCTATTTACTGTATAATAATTGGTCCCGTCAGTTCTATCTCTAAAATATATCTGGAGTATATTATCTTCTCTTCAATTCCATTTTCACCCTAATTCAAGGCACCATCATCTCTTGGCTGGAAAGAAGTGGTACAATCAAACTGTACTACAGCCCAGGATTTCTGAGGCTCAAGCAATCCTCTCGCCTCAGCCTCACCAATGGCTGGGCCTACAGGTGTGCCAACACAAGCAGCTTCATCTATTGATTAGAATACTAAATAGCCTTCTAACTATACTTCTTCCCTATACTTTTGCCCTCTTTCAATCCATTCTCCAAACAGTAATGAATCTAGTAAAAACAAAAAATCAGATTATGTCATTCTTTTGGTTAAAGCCCTTTAGTGGCTTTTCACTGGACCTGGAATAAATCCCAGACTTCTTACCCTGGCTTCACAGTCCCACATGATCTGCTCCTGCCTCCTTTGCTGACCCTGTCTCTGGTGCCACTCTCCCCTCACTCACCATGATCCTGGCTAATCTGGATTTTTGACTGTTCTTAGAATATGCCAAGCTCTTTCCCAGCCTGGGGACCCAAACAGGCTATTTCTTCTGGTTGGAATGCTTTCCCCAAATACTTCACTTGGCTAGTTCCTTCTTATCCATTAGGCCTGAGATTAAACATCAGTGCCTCCTAGGAAACTTTTGGAAGCAAAGGATATATTTTAACATCTGGATTATGGTGATGGTAACACAAGGGTATACATTTGTTCAAACGCATACATTCACTATATGCAGTTTATGTATACCAATTATACCTCAATAAAACTGAAATGAAAGTATGCTGAGTTTGAAAATTAAAAATAAAAACCAGTGCCTTGGAGAGGCCTTTCAAGGTGATTCTAAAGGAATTATTGCTTCTTAATCACAGCTTTCTGTTTATTTCCTTCATAGCACTTATTGCATATTTTTTTTTTTTTGAGATGGCGTTTCGCCTCTTATTGCCCAGGCAGGAGTGTAATGGCGCAATCTGTGCTCACTGCAACCTCCGCCTCCCGGGTTCAGGTGATTCTCCTGCCTCAGCCTTCCAAGTAGCTGGGATTACAGGCACCCGCCACCAAGCCTGGCTAATTTTTGTATTTTTAGTAGAGATGGGATTTCACCATGTTGATCAGGCTGGTCTCAAACTACTGACCTCAAGTGATCCACTCGCCTCGGCCTCCCAAAGTGCTGGAATTACAGGTGTGAGCCACCGCACCTGTCCTCATTTATTGCAATTTACAATTAGTTTTCTCTGTTGTTTACTGCAGAATCCCAGCACCTAGCACAGTGCCAGGCACAAAGTAGCACACAGATGCCCCGAATTCTTATGTTAAGTTCCCTGGGAAACAGATATTGAGACGAATCTTTGCATCCACGAAGTTTGCTGGGTAGTACTCTTCGGAATAGCATCTGTGAAGAACAAAAGAAAAAGCGAGACTTGGCTGGGCACCGTGGCTCACACCTGTAATCCCAGCACTTTGGGAGGCTGAGATGGGCGGATCACTTGACGTCAGGAATTCAAGACCAGCCTGGCCAACATGGTGAAACCCCGTCTCTACTAAAAATACAAAAATTAGCTGGGTGTGGTGGTGCATGCCTGTAATCCCAGCTACTTGGGAGGCTGAGGCAGGAGAATTGCTTGAACCCGGAAGGCAGAGGTTACAGTGAGCCAAGATTGCTCACTCCACTGCATTCCAGCCTGGGCGACAGAGTGAAACTTTGTCTCAAAAAAAAAAAGAAGAAGAAAAAGAAAAAAGAAGCATCAGGACCAGGCAGACAGATAAGTCAAATTGTGATGTAGTTGCAGTGAAGGTCTCAGTTGATTTCCTAAGGAGCCCTGGAGCTGGAATGGCCCTTTGGAGTTGTCTTTAATAGAGAGAGAGGCAAGATGATTTGGGCCTTTTATCCCCACATTTCTTATTGTATCTGGGGTACTGTAACTTTGGGCTGGGATATGGGAGTATTTACTAGAGACAGTTACTATTCTAAACACTTGACTCATTTAATCCTCACAACACCTCGGTAAAATAGGTACTGTCAATTTCCTTGGAGGATTCAAGGAGGAAATTTCCCTCTGAAAGTCAGATGAAAAGTCAACTTGCAAAAGGAAGATTAATAAGTGAAAAGGCATACAAATTTATTTGATCACAATTTTACGTGGCACAGGAAACTTCAGAATGAAGAACCAGGCTGGGGGTGGTGGCTCATGCCTGTAATCCCAGCAGTTTGGGAGGCCAAGGCAGGTGGATCACCTGAGGTCAGGAGTTTGAGACCAACCTGACCAACATGGTGAAACCACGTCTTTACTAAGAATACAAAAATTAGCCAGGTGTGGTGGTGTGCGCCTGTTTTCCCAGCTACTTGGGAGGCTGAGACAGGAGAATTGCTTGAACCTGGGAGGCAGAGGTTGCAGTGAGTGGAGATCGTGCCACTGCACTCCAGACTGGACGACAGAGCAAGTCTCCATCTCAAAAAACAAACAAGAAAAAGAATGAAGACCCAAAGGTACAGAGGAAACTGTCCATTTTTATGCTTAGCTTCAATAAAGTATGGATAGCCCTGTAGAGATATGACTGAACAAAAAGGGTATGATCTAATGCGGTAGACTGAGTGGAGGAACCCAGAAAAGCCTGTCTGTCTAGATTCTCCTTGGCTTTGCTGAGCATGCATTGCATCTTTCTGGCTATAGGGGAGGGCCTTCCCTGGAATGGGGGTTTATGCCCTACAATCAAACAAGGTAGGTCAGATAATTTATGAATAGCTTTGCATAGAAAAGAGGAGGAAAAATTAGAGTAATAATTTTAGATTATGTGGCTGGCTTTGGAGAAAAGGGGTTCTGGTTTCTATGACCTGCCTTGGGAAAGAGGGATTCTACTTTCTATGACTAGCCTCAGGGGAAAATGAGACTGAGAGGTGGAGAATAGGAGAAGGTCAGAAAAGAATTTTGCTTCTGATGCCTTCATTTCAGGAGTATTTCTGAGCCCCAACATCCTCATCTTACAGATGAGGGAGACTGAGGCATAGAAAGATCATAAAATTCACCCAAGGTCACAGAGGTAGTAGATGGCAGGGTTGGGCATTGAACCCAAAGAGTTTGACTCCAGAGTCTGTTCTTAATCATGTACTAGACTGCAGTGCCAAGTATATATTGTAAAATTGCAATTCTAAAGCTTATTCTTTAAAAAACCTAAACTTTATTCTCATTTCATAATGGTAATATCCAAAGGCAGCACACATCACTATTTCTAACATTCGGATGAAAAAAAAAGTCTTCATCGTTTTTTCTTAGTGATTTGGTGGTTCTGTGAGATGAGCAAGTAGATCCTCACTTCCTTTGGCTGTATGCAATATCTCAATAAATGACGTCAAATTGTTTTAGTGCAACTTTTTTTTTTTTTTTTTTTAAAAACAGTGTCTCACTCTGTCACCCAGGCTGGAGTGCAGTGGCACAATTATAGCCCACTGGAGCCTCAACCTCCCAGGCTCAAGTGATCTTCCCACATCAGCCTCCAGAGTAGCTGGGACCACAGCGCATGCCACTATGCCTGGCTAATTTTTGTATTTTTTTGTAGAGACAGGGGTTCTCCGTGTTGCCTAGGCTGGGTATAAACTCCTGGGCTCAAGCAGTCTGCCCACTTCAGCCTTCCCAAGCACGGGGATTATAGGCATGGGCCACCGCACCTAGCTAACTTTTTTTTTTTTTTTTTTAAAGACAGGATCTTGCCCTGTTGCTCAGACTGGAATGAAGTGGTGCGATCATGGCTCACTGCAGCCTTGACCTCCTGGGCTCAAGTGCTCCTCCTGCCTTGGCCTCCCAAAGTGCTGGGATTACAGGCATAAGCCACTGTGTCCAGCCTTTTGGTGCAACTTTTAGCAAGGTTTTCATGCTTTAGAGCAGAGGTGTCCAATCTTTCGTTTTCCCTGGGCCACCCTAGAAGAAGAAGAATTATCTTGTGCCACACATAAAATACACTAACACTAGTAAAGCTGATGAGCTAAAAAGAAATATTGCAAAAAAAAATCCCACAGTATTTTTTAAAAGTTTATGAATTTTTGTTGGGCCACATTCAAAGCCATCCTGGGCTGCACGCAGCCTGTAGGCTGCAGGTTGGACAAGCTTGCTTTAGAGTCTCTGGTCTGTCTGAGCTATAACTGTATGCTGTGAAATTCCCCTGTTAGTCAATGTTGTGCTGCTATAACAGAATACCAGCGACTGGATAACTTATAAAGAAAATAAATTTATTTCTCACAGTTCTGAAGGCTGAGAAATCTTCTTGATGCAACATCTCATACTGGAAGGCAAGATGGGGAGAAAGGGAGAGAGAGAGTGCAAGACAAGCGCCAAACTGGTGGTCCTTTTATAAGGGAACCCACTCCTGTGATAACAAGCCCGCTCACGCAGTAATGGCATTAATCCCACCCATTCTGCCCTTATGGACTGATCATCTCTCACCAGGCCTCACCTGTCAACAATATTGCATTTGGGATTAAGTTTCCAATATACGGTTTTTGGGGACACAGTCAAACCATAGAACCCTACCTCAAATCACTGCAAACACACATGTGTTCAGTCAGTGTGTTCTTAGGAGGTACAAGATTTTGTGGATATGCATGCCTTTTCATCAGATTTTGTTTGCAGAATACACTGAAAGCATTGATTGCCTCTGCTTCTCAAAAATTTCAACTATTTTAAAAAATTTTTATTTATTTATTTTTTTTTTTTTGAGACAGAGTCTCACTCTGTCACCCAAGCTGAAATGCATTGGTGCGATCTTGGCTCACTGCAACCTCTGCCTCCTGGGTTCAAGCAATTCTCCTGCCTCAGCCTCCCAAGTAGCTGGGACTACAGGCGCCCACCACCATGCCTGGCTAATTTTTGTATTTTTTAGTAGAGATGGGGTTTCGCCATGTTGGCCAGGCTGGTCTCCAACTGCTGACCTCAGGTGATCTGCCTGCCTCGGCCTCCGAAAGTGCTGGAATTACAGTCGTGAGCCACCATACCCGGCCCCAAAATTTCAACTATTTAATAACAAAGAAATCATAATGGGCCTGGTGTGGTGGCTCACATCTGTAATCCCAGCGCTTTGGGAGGCTGAGGCGGGATGAATGCTTGAAGCCAGAAGTTCAAGCTCAGCCTGGGCAACATAGACTCTATCTTCACAATTTTTAAAAACTAGCTGGGTATAGTAACAGCTACTTGGGAGGCTGAGGAGGGAGGATTGTTTGAATCCTAGAGTTCAAGCAAGCTGTGAGCTATGCTCCAGCCTGGGCAGCAGAGCAAGACCCTGTCTCTAAAAACAAACAAAGAAACAAAAAACCATAATGTAAACGGTTTTTCATTTATGTTTACATAATTAGCCTTGAAGTCAGTTGTGATACAAGTGTTTGAGTTTTTGCTCTGCTGTTGAGCTAGTCATGTGTCTTGGGAATATCATAATCATCCATTTTAAATGACACAGGGAGAAACAAGGAGCTCTAGTACATTCATGTTAATCATATACATATTTTTTCCTTTTAGGAATCTGACTTTCTTTGTCTTCTTGGAGTAAGTTACACATTTGACAATGAAGATAGTGAATTAAACGGTGATTATGGTGAAAATATGTACCCTTATGAAGAAGATAAAGATGAAAAATCTAGTATATATGAAAGTGATTTTCAGATAGAACCTGGATTTTATGCAACTTATGAAAGTACTTTGTTTGAAGACCAAGTTCCAGCATTAGAGGCTCCTGAAGATATCGGAAGTACCAGTGAATCAAAAGACGGGGAAGAAGTAGTTGTTGAAAGTATGGAACAGGATCCTATTCCAGAAGTGCATGTCCCACCATCTTCAGCTGTGTCTGGAGTCAAAGAATGGTTTGGATTGGGAGGAGAACAAGCTGAAGAGAAAGCTTTTGAATCAGTTGTTGAACCTGTACAAGAAAGCTCATTTCGGAGTAGAAAAATAGCAGTGGAAGATGAGAATGACCTAGAGGAATTAAACAATGGTGAGCCTCAAACAGAACATCAGCAAGAATCTGAATCAGAAATTGATTCAGTGCCAAAGACACAGTCTGAACTAGCATCTGAGTCAGAGCACATTCCCAAACCTAAACCCGCTGGTTGGTTTGGTGTTGGATTTACAAGTTATTTAGGTTTTGGAGATGAGGATACAGAGCTTGAATTAATAGCTGAAGAAAGCAATCTACCACTACAAGATTTTCCCAATTCCATATCATCTGATAAAGAAGCCACAGTTCCATGTACAGAAATATCAACAGAAAAAAAAGACACACTCACTAATGATAGCTTGAGTCTCAAGCCAAGTTGGTTTGATTTTGGTTTTGCTATACTAGGCTTTGCATATGCCAAGGAAGAGAAAATTATGTCAGATGACAGGAAAAATGAAGAAGATGGTGGGGCAGATGAGCATGAACTTCCTCTAACAGGTGAATTAGACCCTGAAAAAGAACAAGAAATAGAAATGATAAAAATTATAGAAACAGAAGATCAAATAGACAAGAAACCAGTCTTAGAAAAAACAGACGAATCTGATACTATACCATATTTGAAAAAGTTCTTGTATAATTTTGACAACCCTTGGAACTTCCAGAACATTCCAAAGAAAACAGAATTGCCATTTCCCAAACAGATACTGGATCAAAATAATGTAATTGAAAATGAAGAAACTGAAGAATTTCCCGTTGATAATTACCCCACAGATAATACAAAAGTTATGATGTTCAAAAGTTCATACAGTCTGTCAGGTTGGTATGAAAATATTTATATTAGCATTTATTTTATTTTTAGACATAATTTATTTTTATAAGTGCAAATCAGATGAAAAAGTCCAGGAATCCACGTTTTTCAAAATACTTAGCTTTCTCATCAATTTCCGGTTTACTCTGGAATTTAGATCTTAATATTATAAAATAAAATCTCAACAGAAAAACAATGATTGGAGATCTAAAGATGTTCCAAGAAAATCTTAAAGTATTTTACAATAAATTTTAATTTTTATCAAAATATTGTTTGTAAATAGTTTAAAATTTGAAATAGTGCTAAGGCATATTTTTTTTTGACAAAAGCAATTTCTGTTGTCTCCATCTACCTCCACTCCTACTGATTTCCCAGAGACAGTAATTTTCTTTTTTTGTTTTTAAAGCAGTATCTTTTTAGTATTTAAGAGTTTTCTAAATAGAATCTTTATACTGTCCTGCTTTGATTATCCTATTTTAGATAATGTCTATTGATTTCCTATTCTGGTAGGTGTGGATTTTCTCATTCACATTCGCTTTTTGGCCCAATAACACCTTCCCAGCACAACTATATGTGAATGATTTTCTGAGAAACCTAAGCTAAGGGAAACTTTTTTTTTTTTTCAGACAGGGTCTCACTTTATCGTCTAAGCTGGAGTGCAGTGGCATGATCTCAGGTCACCACAGCCTCGACCTCCTGGGCTCATGCAATTCTCTCACCTTAGCCTCCCAAGTAGCTAGGACTATGGGCACGTGCCAACACAGCCGCTAATTTCTGTATTTTTTATAGAGACGGGGTTTCACTATGTTGCCCATGGTGGTCTCGAACTCCTGAGCTCAAGCGATCTGCCCCACTCAGCTGCCCAAACTGCTAGGATTACAGGTGTGAGCCATTGTGCCTGGCCAGCTAAGGGAAACTTCAATTAAATAGTTTTGATTATTAAATTAGATCTTATTCTAGGTCTGTAGTTTTGTTTTTCCTAAGAAGAACTATGATAACAAGAGTTTTCTTTTGTTTTTGTTTTGAGAGAAGGTTTCACTCTGTCACCTATCCTGGAGTGCAGTGGTGCAATCACAGTTCACCGCAGCCTCTATCTCCAGGGTCAATCTATCCCTCAACCTTGGACTCCTGAGTAGCTGGGACTACAAGTGTGCACCACTACACCCAGCTAATTTATTTTTATATGTTGTGGAGATGGGGTCTCCTTATGTTGTCCAGGCTGGTCCCAACTCCTAGGCTCAAGGGATCCCCCCACTTCAGCCTCTCAAAGTGCTGGGAATACAGGCATGAGCTACTGTGCCCAGCTGATAACAAGGGTTTTCTTTAAGTTTCAAGGTAATAAGAAAACTCAAGCAAAAAAAAAAGGGAAAAAGTTTTCAACTTTCTCCTTCAAGTCCCTCAATTCTGAGAGTTCAACAGTGGGCAACAGAATATAAGATAATACTTTCAGATCTAGATGTCCAGGTATCTAGCAACTCCTATGATTAAAAACATGTGGATGGTATTTTAAGTAGAAAACTTTATGACTTTCTGACATCTCCATCCTTATGACTCTATGATGGACAGAATATAAACGCAGCAAATATTGACCAATAATACAAAAACAAACCCTAGAATGACAGAAAAGCTTTCACAGGAAGAGGGCAACAAACTCAGAAGGAAACACATTTCCATTAGAACCAGGTGATTTTTTTGAATTTCCAGAACTATACGTAATACCTTAACATTCCCTAAAATATGAGCTCTCTACTCAACATCCTCAACCAACATATAAATATTTAGATTCTAACCCTTTTCCAAATGAGAAAGGTGTAGGTGTGATGCTTTTTATGACTAAAAAGCTTAGAGACCTTTTTAGGTTGTTAAAGGCGAATTAAAAGGCAAATTCTCTTGTTCTGAACTTGTTAGATCCTAAAGGAATATTTATGAAAAGGCAGATCACAGTAATTAGAAGGAAGACAGACTACAACCAAACAATATTAGATCCAGAAATCCAGATGATTCCAAAGATTGATATATAAAAATATTTTAGAGCACAATCATAGAAACTCAAGGAATACAAAAGGATTTCACAAAAAAATCACTTTCTTAGATTTTATTTAGCTGGGACTGTTGGTGTGATCCTATAGTCCCAGCTACTTGGGAGGCTGAGGTGGGAGATCACTTGAGCCTAGGAGTTTTGAGGCTGGCCTGGGCAACACAGTGACACTTTTTCTCTGAAGAAAATATTGGCGCGGTGTGGTGGCTCATGCCTGTAATCCCAGCACGTTGACAGGCCGAGGCAGGCAGATTACTTGAGGTCGGGAGTTCGAGACCAGCCTAGCCAACATGATGAAACCCTGTCTCTACTAAAAATACAAAAATTAGCCGGGTGTGGTGGTTTGCCCCTGTAATCCCAGCTACTCGGGAGGCTGAGGCATGAGAATCACTCGAACCCGGGAGGCGGAGGTTGCAGCGAGCTGAAATTGCACCACTGCACTCCAGCCTGGGCAATAGAGTGAGACTCAGTCTCAAAAAAAAAAAATATATGTATATATATATTTAAAATTTATCATTTCATATAGAGATACTGGAAGAATTTCTAAAATTTGTAAATAGTTAAATGAGAATAGGATGTTCCTGCAATTTTAACTAGTTTTGAGGAACTTTTATGAAAATATTCAGAAATTCTTTTAAATTTCAGAAAAAAAGACGTCATTTATTAACAGAGTGGGTTATTCCAAAACACTACAGTATTAAATAAAAATTGAATGAAAAGCAACATGAGAACATGCAAAAATTTGTTTTTAAAAAAGCATCCTAAAAGAGAGATTTCTATAAAGCCACAGGCCCTATTTTCTGGATATTAGAGAAAGAGTTAAACAGCCAATCTTTTCAGATTCCAACAACTCTTTCAGGGAATAACAAATGAAAACTTGATGTAATTATAGTGCATAAGCAAGATGAATCGCTGATCTTGAATCTATGTTTGTGAAAGGCTCAGACTTGAGATAACCACATTTATAGAAAACTAACATACTGATTTAGGAATTTACAAAATGGGTAAATTAGGGAACAGTCATTTATATTACAATGTGAATAATGATTTTACAAAAGGATTCCAATTGTGCATACTTAAATAATGAGTTTCCCCAGTACAGTTAAATATTAAAAATTATTTTATTTGACTTAAAATTCTGCTAATAAGCAATGATAAAGAAAAGCATATCTGTATTTAATATAAATCTTAAAGCTTAGGTTTAATTGTGTAAATAATATCTAAAAATATAATTAAATATGAAAATGGTATAGGGAATATTCATTTTTCTTATATATTTATTTCAAATGCAGTTTAAAACAGTATTTTAAAATAATCAATATAGCTACATATAAATTTGAGTGTAATTATTGAATAATCCTTTTTTTCTTATAGTATTAAACATTATTGTGGATCACTACTTGAGTCCTGTATGTACAACAATCCCTTTGAATTCAGACTCCTGATTTGTATGCTCTTGTTAGGTATTATCCACAGGTGCTATTATTAAATTACTGATATGTGTTTGCTCAATTGGGACTTTCATCTTTTAAGCAATGATAAATAAATGAAAGTGTCAAAGTGCTGTGTTAAGACTCATAAGTTCAAAGAGCAAAATTAGACATTGAACAATTCACTTACTACTCTTTATTATTGTTTTTCAGGACCACACTGATAGTTTTTTTTAGATATTACACCTTCTGTTTAACAAATGCATACATAGCAGGAATGAAATCTGAAGGGAATCTATGTGTTGCCTTATTCTTAGTCATATGTACTATATATATACATATATAGTACACCAGAATTGTTGACAATTATGTTAGTTTTAGGGTTTTTTAAAAGTAATTTTTAGGACAAAAAGGCATGTAGAGAATAGAATTATATAAAGCTTTTGTAATTCTTCCTTGGCTGAGGAATAAAGAAAAGGCTATGTAGTAGGCTGAATAAAAGCCCCCTAAAAGATGACTATATCTTAACCCCCAGACCCTGAGAATATGTTACTTTACATGGTGGAAAGGACCTTGCAGATGTGATTAGGGATCTTGAAATGGAGAGATTATTCTTGTGTGTCTAATATAATTACAAGGCTCCTTATAAGAGGAAGGCAGGGGTATCAGAGTAAGAGAGACAGAGATTAGAAGACGCTACACTGCTGGCTTTGAAAATGCAAGATGGGGCCATGAGTTAAGGAATGCAGGAGACCTCCAGAAAGTAGAAAAAGCAAGGAAATGGATTCTGCCCTAGAGCCTCCCGAAGGAATGCAGCCTTGACAACTTCAACACCTTGGTTTTAGAATCTCTGACTTCCAGAACTCTAAGAGGATACATTCGCATTGTTTAAACCACCAAGTTTTGGTAATTTATCTTACTAGCAATAGGAACTAATACAGGATACAATTTATGTTTTAGTGTATCCTTTCTTTAACGAAGTATCATAATGACCTACAAAAGTTCAGAAAAGTGACCTGCCTAGAAAGCAAAAGGGGAGCCCTCAACAAAGCAAGTATTTTGGAAAAACACATTTCTTTTTATTTATTTGTAGATATGGTCTCTAACATAGAGTTACCTACGACAATTCACGAAGAAGTATATTTTGAACTCTCATCTTCTAAAGATAGTGATGAAAATTCAAAACCATCAGTAGACACTGAAGGGCCTGCTCTGGTGGAGACAGACAGATGTGTGGAAAATACCCTGCTAAATAGTCAGATGGTTTCAACTGATAACTCTTTGTCTTCTCAAAGTTATATTTCTCAAAAAGGTAAGAAACAGGTTATTTATTCTCTAACGCATCAATTAAGGAAGAAATTAGAATCAGAAGTTATATAATATCATGCTAACATATTTTTATTTATAAATCAACAGAAGATGCTTCTGAGTTTCAGATTCTGAAATACTTATTCCAAATTGATGTTTATGATTTCATGAATTCTGCATTTTCACCAATTGTAATTCTTACAGAGACGGTAAGTTTGCCTTTTAAACCTTTTGCAATAATTTTACGTATTTTGCTAAATACAAGAGTGGCTACAAAATATGTTTGAATGAATCCTCTCTGTTCAATGTTTATATAATGTTTCTCTTTCCATGACATCTTAGTTGTAAGATTTCTCTTTACATGAATGTTTTGTTAAATGGATATTGATTTTTAAAAACATTTCCCTAATGTTGATGTTGATCTTGAGCGGTGTTTGCTTTTTACTCCACCCTCCCCATTTTTCAAATTAGGGAAAGTTATGTACTAAATAAGTTAACTTAGGAATAATAGGAACTACAGCTGGGTGTGGTGGCATGTGCCTGGAGTTCCCACTACTTAGGAGGCTGAGGCAGGAGGATCCTTTTACTGAATGTAACAAGGAGAATAAAAGGGAAGAGTGAGCCCAAGGGTTTGAGACCAGTCTGGGCAACATAGCTAGACCTTATCTCTAAAAAAAAAAAAAAAAAACTGAAAATGAAAAGCAACTTGTTTGTATTCAATTGAGAGTTGTAACCTAAAAATGGTATAATGTTGGAGTACAAAAGCAACTAATATATATCAAAATTTAACCAAGCTGTAACTGAAATTCCAAATTCTATTTTCACTTGTAAATTTTACTATTAAATGAGATATTGCAAAAGGACTAGCTGTAGTACTTGGCATATAAGAGGCCTTTTACAAATGTTCCTTTCCTCATCTACTGCTATGATAGAAATAATTGAGGAAGCCCTTTTATCTTCTTATTTATATTTTAAGCTGAAATTTAATAGTGGTTGTCTTCAAGGAGCTCACTCTAGTTGGAGGACACAGATAAAAAAGTAATAATTTTAATATAGTGCTATAAGAGTCGCAGAGTGCTGCTGATATGCAGGAGTAGCTGCCTAGTAGATTGATTGGGAGTGTTAGGTAGAGAGGGTGGGGAGAAGGAGCCTGGGAGAGTGTCCCAGAGAAGATCATATTTGAGCTGATTTTGAAGGAAGAGTAGGAGTTAGCCAGGCAAAGAAAGGATAGGCATTCTAGGTTGAGAAGAGCACTTTTAAAGTAGTGAAGTGGGAGAGAATATGGCACTTTTGGAGCACAATAAGCAATTGAGTTTGATTGAACATAGGCTGAAGTTGAAGAAGTACAGATGGGTCAAATAATAGGGAGTTCAACTCTATCTTGTAGATCATGGGGCACTATTGAATTTTAAGCAGGGAGTAAAATGAAAAAGTTTGATTTATAAAGTCTATCAATGCTGTCAAATGAAGATTAAAGGGGTAAAGACCAGAGGCAGGGGGTCCAGTCAAGAAGCTGTTGCGTTAGTTCTGAAAATGAGGAAATGGCGAAAGTCTAAATCAGGGTTTACTAACTCAAATGAAATGAGTGAAATGTGGGTAAAAGTGAGAACTGTAGCCAACTAGAGATTGTATGCGCTGTCTAAAGGATAAAGGTACTGCTTACCTTCAGCCTAGTTTCCCAGATACTCTGATTTTCAAGAAAAGCTGGAAATCTGGATTTTTGTGTGTGAAATCTCGCAGTTTTTAATACTGGCAAATATTCAGAGTAAAATAAAACACCATGCAGTTCAGAAAAAACATTCTGTGAGTGGGATTTGGCCCACTAGCTACATTTTTTAGCCTCTGGCCTAACATCCAATGGTGGTAGTCGAAATGATTGGAAGGACAAATTGGATAGATCTTTTGTAGATAGAATCATTGGATTTAATGACTGACTGAGTGCAGCATGGAGAATTATAAGGAAAAGTGAGGATACCATGTTTCCAGCTTGGGGACCTGATAACTTAAGAGGTTTCTAGCTTGGGGGACCTGTTAGATGGTGGTGCCACTGAGTCTTTGTGAAAACTTGGCTTAATAACATACATCATTTTGCTTTCAGAGGCCTCTTCCTCACTTAATTTTTTTTTTTGCTTTGTTCAAGAAAGTTGACATTACATGATAAATAAGCTCAGAGAAATCATTAGTTTATTCTGTATGATTAGATGTTGAAGATGTTGATTATTAAACGTTAGTTAGGCCGGGCATGGTGGCTCAGGCCTACAGGCCTGAGTGTAATCCCAGCACTTTGGGAGGCCAAAGTAGGCCGATCAGTTGAGGTCAAGAGTTCAAGGCCAACCTGTCCAACATGGTGAAACCTCGTCTGTACAAAAAATACAAAAATTAGCTGGGCGTGGTGGTGCGCATCTATAATCCCAGCTACTTGGGAGGCTGAGACACAAGAATTGCTTGAACCTGGGAAGCAGAGGTTGCAGTGAGCCAAGATCATGCCACTGCACTCCAGCCTGGGCCATAGAGTAAGACTCTGTCTCAAACAAACAAATAAAACAAAAACAGAAAAAGTTAGAAATCTGTCCCAGGTTAGGAGAAAAGAAAACGTAACAATAATGATAATTACAAAATAGTCCATAATAAAACTTTCAACTCCCCATGGAATCAATTCTACTTTTTGGTATGTCTTGCTGACCTCTTAACCCCCTCCTCCACAAATTATATGAATGAAGTTAAATAATTGAACAGATAATTTGCTGATCAACACGATACTTTTATATAAAGTGCTTATTTAATAAAGTCTATACTAAATATGCTTATTTTTGTGGACTCAGTAAACATAGTCAAATACATTTTACTTGGACCACTTTCGTTGAAATTATTTAGACATGAAAATATTGAATTTAAATTTATGTTAAATATCTTGTGATCTTGGAAAGTCACTTATTGTCTGGGAAGGGGTTCCAGTTTGAAAACTCCAATATCAGAAGCCGAGATGAGATCACAGGCTGCTGGACAAAACTGGCTTTGTATTGTCTAAGAAAGTTAGGATTCAATTGTCAACATTTAAAAGGTGAGCTCTTATTAAAATCTGAATTTCTGGGTTCTCTTGAAAAAGTAGAAGACTGTGATACATAGTTGCCAATTTTTCTTGAGCAAAAAGAAACTCAAGTTGGTTAGTGCTTGCTTACATAGACAGGGACTCTCCATTTTCCTACATTTATGTCAACTGCTTGGTCTCTACAGGGCTTTAGGTTCATAATCTTCAGACTAAATAATCTGGGAGTTCCTGCTAGATCTAGGACTCTAATAATCCGAATGTATCTATTAAGCACCCATAATATAGATTCGAATAGCTGTAGTAAATGGAAAATTTAAGCAATTTTCCAGTTACATTTAGGTGAAAGGTTTCCTTTTCTTCTTGTCTAAATATTTTAGGTAATTCTTCCAATTCACTGTAGTTTCAGGTAGATTTTGTGCAGAATATACTTTCTTTGTAATGTTCAAGTACTAGGGATCAACACTACATTTATCTTTTGAAAATTAAAATGATATTTCTTAAATGATTCCATCACATCAAAAGCAATGGAAAATTAAAGGAGGCAGCTTTTTAAAAATGTAACAAAGAAATTATGAGAAAGCAAAAGGTTTTGGAAAAAAATGATTTTTAATTTTTAAGATTCCAAAAATGTGAAGAAATTGGAATCAGCACTACTGAAAACTGAATAAGTGTTTTGAAAGTTCAAATATAGAAACTATCTAAAAAGAAAATAAACATAAATAGAAATTATGAGTAAAAAAGAAAATATAGAACAAGCCGAGAGACTTATGCCAAGAATAGAATTTCGAGAAGGAGAGAAGGTAAATGAAGAGAAGGAAGCAACAATTCAAGAAATTTTAGAAAGAAAACTTATCTGAGCTTTAACAGTAATCAAGTTGGTTTTGAGTGAGATTCTTAATCCTGAGTTCTAGTTTGATTGCACTGTGGTCTGAGAGACTGTTATGATTTCCATTCTTTTGCATTTGCTGAGGTGTGTTTCACTTCTAATTATGTGGTCGATTTTAGAATAAGTGCTATGTGGCACTGAGAAAAATATTCTGTTGATTTGGGTTGGAGAGTTCTGTAGATGTCTATTAGGTCGGCTTGGTCCAGAGCTGAGTTCAAGTCCTGAATATCCTTGTTAATTTTCTGTCTCGTTGATCTGTCATAATATTGACAGTGGGGCGTCAAAGTCTCCCAGTATTATTGTGTGGGAGTCTAAGTCTCATTGTAGGTCTCTAAGAACTTGCTTTATGAATGTGAGTGCTCCTGTATTGGGTGCATATATATTTAGGATAGTTAGCTCTTCTTGTTGCATTTATCCCTTTACCATTATGTAATGCCCTTTTTTTTTTTATCTTTGTTGGTTTCAAGTCTGTTTTATCAGAGGCTAGGATTGCAACTCCTGCTTTTTTTTCGCTTTCCATTTGCTTGGGAAATCTTCCTCCATCCCTTTGTTTTGAGCCTGTGTGTGTCTTTGCACGTGAGATGGGTCTCCTGAATACAGCACACTGATGGGTCTTGACTCTTTATTCAATTTGCCAGTCTCTGTCTTTTAATTGGGGCATTTAGCCTATTTACATTTAAGGTTAATATTGTTATGTGTGAATTTGATCCTGTCGTCATGATGCTAGCTGGTTATTTTGCATATTAGTTGATGCAGTTTCTTCATAGTGTCATTAGTCTTTATATTTTGGTGTGGTTTTGCAGTGGCTGGTACCAGTTGTTCCTTTCCATATTTAGTGCTTCTTTCAGGAGACCTTGTAAGGCAGGCCTGTTGGTGACAAAATCCCTCAGCATTTGCTTGTCTGTAAGGGACTTTATTTCTCCTTCACTTTTGAAGCTTAGTTTGGCTGGATATGAAATTCTGGGTTGAAAATTCTTTTCTTTAATAATGTTGAATATTGGCCCCCACTCTCTTCTGGCTTGTAGGATTTCTGCAGAGACATCTGCTGTTAGTCTGATGGGCTTCCCTTTGTAGGTAACCTGACCTTTCCCTCTGGGGTCCTTAACATTTTTTCCTTCATTTCAACCCTGGTGAATCTGATGATTATGTGTCTTGGGGTTGCACTTCTTGAGGAATATCCTAGTGGTGTTCTCTGTATTTCTTGAATTTGAATGTTGGCCTGCCTTGCTATGTTGGGGAAGTCCTCCTGGATAATATCTGGAAGTGTGTTTTCCAACTTGGTTCCATTCTCCCCGTCACTTTCAGGTACACCAATCAATCACAGATTTGGTCTTTTCAAATAGTCCCATATTTCTTGGAGGTGTTGTTTGTTCCTTTTCATACCTTTTTCTCTAATCTTGTCTTCACGCCCTATTTTAGTAAGTTAATCTTCAGTCTCTGATATCCTTTCTTCCTCTTGATTGATTTAGCTATTGATACTTGTGTGTGCTTCACGAAGTTCTTATGCTGTGTTTTTCAGCTCCATCAGGTCATTTGTTCCTCTCTAAAATAGTTATTCTAGTTAGCAGTTCCTGTAACCTTTTATCAAGGTTCTTGGCTTCCTTGCATTGGGTTAGAACATGCTCCTTTAGCTCAGAGGAGTTTGTTATTACCCACCTTCCGAAGCCTACTTCTGTCAATTCATCAATCTCATTCTCTGTTCAGTTTTGTGCCCTTGCTGGAGAGGACTTGCAGTCATTTGGAGGAGAAGAGGCATTCTGGTTTTTGGAATTTTCAGCGTTTTTGTGCTGGTTCTTGGTTATCTTCATAGATTTATCTACTTCTGATCTTTGAGGCTGGTGACACTTTGGATGGGGTTTTTGTGTGGGGGTCCTTTATGTTGATGTTGATGTTGCTTTGTCTGTTAGTTTTCCTTCTAACAGTCAGGCCCCTCTTCTGCGGGTCTGCTGCAGTTTACAGAGGTCCACTCTAGACCCCGTTCGTCTGGGTATCACCAGTGGAGGCTGCACAACAGCAAAGATTGCTGTCTGCTCCTTCCTTTGGAAACTTCATCAAGGGGCACTGGCCTGATGCCTGCCGCAGCTCCCCGGTATGAGGTGTCTGCCGACCCCTGCTGGGAGGTCTGTCCCAGTCAGGAGGCGCAGGGGGTCAGGAACTTACTTGAGGAGGCAGTCTGCCCCTTAGCAGAGCAGGTGCGATGTGCTGATAGAATCCCTCTTGTTAGGATCAGCTGCTCTCTTCACAGCTGGCAGGCAGGAACGATTAAATCCACAGAAGCTCTGCCCACAGCCGCCCCTTCCCCCAGGTGCTCTGTTCCAGGGAGATGGGGGTTTTGTCTGTAAGCCCCCGAATGGGGCTCTTACCTTTCCTTCAGAGATGCCCTGACCAGTGAGGAGGAATCTAGAAAAGCAGTTCTGCGCAGTCCAGACTGCCCAGCCAAGGAGGCAGATTGTGGACAGCTACTAGTATACTGACTCTCCTGATTCAATGATGGAAAGAGAGGGAGAGTATCTCTTTCAAATCTCCACAAGGAGCCTTGGCAAGAGTAATCTGAAAATTTAATGGATGTCTTTTGAAAATTTATTCCCCTTAGCACTTTTCTTTTCTCTCTCTCTCCCTCTTTTTTCTATTTTTTGAGACAGGGTCTTGCTCTGTCAACCAGGGTGGAGTGCAGTGGCCCTATCACAGCTCCCTGCAGCCTCAGCCTCCTGGGCTGAAGCAATCCTTCCACCTCAGGCACCTGAGTAGCTGGGATTACAGGCATGTGCCACCATGCCTGGCTAGGTTTTTTTTTTTTTTTTATACTTTAAGTTCTAGGGTACATGTGCACAACATGCAGGTTTGTTACATATGTATACATGTGCCGTGTTGGTTTGCTGCACCATTAGCTCATCATTTACATTAGGTATTTCTCCTAATGCTATCCCTCTCCTATTCCCCCCTGACATGACAGGTCCCAGTGTGTGATGTTCCCCACTCGGTGTCCAAGTGTTCTCATTGTTCAATTCCCACCTATGAGAACATGCAGTGTTTGGTTTTCTGTCCTTGCGATAGTTTGTTCAGAATGATGGTTTCCAGCTTCATCCATGTCCCTGCAAAGGACATGAACTCATCCTTTTTGATGGTTGCATAGTATTCCATAGAGTATATGTGCCACATTTTCTTAATCCAGTCTGTCCTTGATGGATATTTGGGTTGGTTCCAAGTCTTTGCTCTTGTGAATAGTGCCACAATAAACATACATGAGCATGTGTCATTATAGTAGCATGATTTATAATCCTTTGGGTATATACCCAGTAATGGGATTGCTGGGTCAAATGGTATTACTAATTTTAGATCCTTGAGGAATCGCCACACTTTCTTCCACAATGGTTGAACTAGTTTACAGTCCCACCAACAGTGTAAAAGCATTCCTATTCCTCCACATCCTCTCCAGCACCTGTTGTTTCCTGACTTTTAATGATCGCCATTCTAACTGGTGTGAGATGGTATCTCATTGTGGTTTTGATTTGCATTTCTCTGATGGCCAGTGATGATGAGCATTTTTTCATGTGTCTGTTGGCTGCATAAATGTCTTCTTTCGAGAAGTGTCTCTTCATATCCTTCGCCCACTTGTTGATGGGGTTGTTTTTTTCTTGTAAATTTGTTTGAGTTCTTTGTAGATTCTGGGTATTAGCCCTTTGTCAGATGAGTAGATTGCAAAAATTTTCTCCCATTCTGTAGGTTGCCTGTTCACTCTGATGGTAGTTTCTTTTGCTGTGCAGAAGCTCTTTAGTTTAATTAGATCCCATTTGTCAATTTTGGCTTTTGTTGCCATTGCTTTTGGTATTTTATTCACGAAGTCCTTGCCCATGCCTATGTCCTGAATGGTATTGCCTAGGTTTTCTTCTAGGGTTTTTATGGTTTTAGGTCTAATATTTAAGTCATTAATCCATCTTGAATTAATTTTTGTACAAGGTGTAAGGAAGGGATCCAGTTTCAGCTTTCTACATATGGCTAGCCAGTCAGCTTTCTACATATAGCTAGCAGTTTTCCCAGCACCATTTATTAAATAGGGGATCCTTTCCCCATTTCTTGTTTTTGTCAGGTTTGTCAAAGATCAGATGGTTGTAGATGTATGGTGTTATTTCTGAGGCGTCCGTTCTGTTCCATTGGTCTATATCTCTGTTTTGGTACCAGTACGTTGCTGTTTTGGTTACTGTAGCTTTGTAGTATAGTTTGAAGTCAGGTAGCGTGATGCCTCCAGCTTTGTTCTTTTGGCTTAGGACTGTCTTGGCGATGTGGGCTCTTTTTTGGTTCCATATGAACTTTAAAGTAGTTTTTTCCAATTCTGTGAAGGAAGTCATTCGTAGCTTGATGGGGATGGCATTGAATCTATAAATTACCTTGAGCAGTATGGCCATTTTCATGATATTGATTCTTCCTATCCATGAGCATGGAATGTTCTTCCATTTGTTTGTGTCCTCTTTTATTTCGATGAGCAGTGGTTTGTAGTTCTCCTTGAAGAGGTCCTTCATATCCCTTGTAAGTTGGATTCCTTGGTATTTTATTCTCTTTGTAGCAATTGTGAATGGGAGTTCACTCATGATTTGGCTCTCTGTGTGTCTGTTATTGGTGTATAAGAATGCTTGTGATTTTTGTACGTTGATTTTGTATCCTGAGACTTTGCTGAAGTTGCTTATCAGCTTAAGGAGATTTTGGGCTGAGCCAATGGGGTTTTCTAAATATACAATCATGTCATCTGAAAAGAGGGACAATTTGACTCCCTCTTTTCCTAATTGAATACCCTTTATTTCCTTCTCCTGCCTGATTGTCCTGGCCAGAATTTCCAACACTATGTTGAATAGGAGTGGTAAGAGAGGGCATCCCTGTCTTGTGCCAATTTTCAAAGGGAATGCTTCCAGTTTTTGCTGATTCAGTATGATATTGGCTGTGGGTTTGTCATAAATAGCTCTTATTATTTTGAGATACGTTCCATCAGTACCTAGTTTATTGAGAGTTTTTAGCATGAAGAACTGTTGAATTTTGTCAAAGGCCTTTTTTGCATCTGTTGAGATAATCATGTGGTTTTTGTCTTTGGTTCTGTTTATGTGATGGATTATGTTTATTGATTTGCATATGCTGAACCAGCTTTGCATCCCAGGGATAAAGCCAACTTGATCTTGGTGGATTTTTTTTGTTTTTTTTTCCTAAATTTTTTGTAGAGACGAGAGCTCACTATGTTGCCCAGGCCGGTCTGGAGCTCCTGAGCTCAAGGGAATCCTTCTGCCTTAGTCTCCCAGAGTGCTCGGATTACAGGCTTGAGCCATCATGCCCAGAATCTTTCTTTTCTTTTCTTTCTTCTTTTCCTTTCCTTTCCTTCCCTCTTATTTTCTCTTTTCCTTTATTTTCCTTCCTTCTTTCCTCTCTCTCTTTTCTTTCTTTCTTTCTTTCTTTTTTTTTTTTTCTGAGAGTTTCACCCAGTCACTGAGGCTGGAGTGCAGTGTTGTGATCTCAGCTCACTGCATTCTCCGCCTCCTGCGTTCAAACGATTTTCCTGCCTTAGCTTCTCAAGTAGCTGGGATTACAGGTACACACCACCATGCCTGGCTAATTTTTTGTATTTTTTAGTAGAGACGGGGTTTCACCATGTTGGCCAGGCTGGTCTGGAACTCCTGACTTCAAGTGATCTGCCCACCTTGGCCTCCCAAAGTGCTGGGATTATAGGTGTGAGCCAACCACGCCCGGCCCTTCCTTTCTTATTTCCATGTTTATTTTGGATTCAAGGGGTACATGTACAGGTTTGTTACAAGGGTTATTTCGTGATGCTGAGATTTGGGCTTCTATTGATTCTGTCATCCAGATAGTGAACATCGTATTCAGTGGGTAGTTTTTCAGTCCTTGACCTGCTCCCTCCCTCATTTTTGAGTCCCTAGTGTTTATTTTTCTCATCTTTATGTCTGTATGTACCCAAGATTTAGCTGCCACTTATAAGTGAGAACATGTGATATTTGGTTTTCAGTTTCTGCGTTAATTCACTTAGGATAATGGCCTCCATCTGCATCCATGTTGCTGCAAAGAACATGATTTCATTCTTTATGGCTGCATAGTATTACATAGTGTATATGTACCACCTTTTCTTTATCCATTCCACCATTGATGGGCACCTAGCGTGAGTCCATGTCTTTGCTATTGTGAATAGTGCTGCGATGAACATAAGAGTGCATGTGTCTTTTGTTCGACAATTTACTTTCTTTGGGTATATACACAGTAATGACATTGCTGGGTCGAATTGTAGTTCTATTTTTAACACTACTTTTTTTTCTATTTTACAATTGAGGAGGCTCTTTGAGTTCTAACGTTTATATACTCTTAAGTAGAATGCTTCATTTATTCACAGAACATACAATGGAAATTACCCAGCTATTGTTCAACAGGTAGTTCCTGATTGAACTACCTGTTCTGAGAACAACTCTTACATCATTAGTACAGAGATTAAAGATGTGGCTCCACAATTTTGATTTTCTTCCAAAGGAGTAAATCTTAAAGTCTGTGACACTGCCTGTTTAATTAAAAGGGAGTAACTAGTACTTACAGCTGTGCAATGGGGCCCTTCATGGGGAAATCATTGTCTAGGTTGTGAACAAAGTTTACTGGTTAGCATGTTTCCGATGTCCTCGGTTGTTTTCTAGTATCTATCACAAACACTAACAGCATTTGTTCTAACATCTGCTTTAAAACAGGTACTATATAAGACCAAAAAAATCCCATGTCTACTTATGCAGGACAGTCTTTGAGTACCTTTTAAATGATAGAGATCATGTACTCTATATGAATAGGCTATAGAATAAAACATTTTAGTTTTTATCAGTTATCAAATTCAGGATTTTTCTTTTCAATTATAGATTGTAAGAGGGTAGTAATATGTACGACATTTAAAAAGCATATATAGGTGCGTATATATGTGTGTGAGTATATATATATACTTAACAACGAGTGAGGTCCATGAAATTGGGTTATGGGTTGGTAGTCACAACTCCACCTGTAGCACCCCTTTACCACACAAATTGTCAAAACAGGATCACAGTGTGGAAACAGAAGAGTGCAGGATATATTAGAATCTGAAATCTTTCTCCAGGATATGAGGTGCCTGGTAGAACTTTATTTACATGTTAGGAAATTTTAGTATGAGCTTTTCAAGAAATGGAATTGAAGAGTCCAGAGGAAGAGGTGAGTTTGTAACTATTAAGCATACTGAAAAAAAAAGAGGTTTGGAATTTTGCACTAAGTTTGTTAAGCTTTACTGTGTTTTTGCTATGGGGGAAACTTGGATTTTTCTTTTTTTTTCATTTTATCCTGTCCTTAGTATTTTTAATATTTGGAATGGTAATTGCTGAAAATTGGAGAGGGACATAGAGTGACTTAGGGAGGGCAAAGGGAGGTTTTTTTTTGTTTGTTTTTGTTTTTTGCAAGTTCTAAAACCTGAAAATGATTCTGGAGTCTCCTGAAAATGTTCAGACACATTGAAAAATTTTTATTGAGTAATACAATGTTCCAATTGAGGCATACACCTTATTCTAGGAGTCTGTGAAATTCTAAAGATAAAAGTTTGATTATGCTTCTGTTTTGACTTTAATAAACTATTCACATAGTGTAATTTTAATACACACTGTCTAACACGTATGAAAGTTGTGTAATACCTTATACCTTAACAATGGAGAATTACTAAGCAATTTCGGCTACTCTGATATTAGCATTTCCTGAAACTCCTCAGGCTGATGTGGCAAAAGAGAAATAGCAATCCGAGTTCTGAAAAGCTAGGCTGCATTTTGGTCCTGAAAAATCACTTGCTGTGAACTTGGGCCAGTTTTTGATTTTTTAAATGGCATAACAATTCGTTGCTACAAGAGGTTACATCAGGAAAATTTCCCAAGGATTTAAGATTTTGTTCATCTCTTGAATTCTTTTGGGTGATTTGTTTAGGAGGAAATATCTGCTCCTTTTTGAGTTGCTTCACCAAAGACTTCAGTGAGAAGGCAGAATATAATGAGAATGATTATGCTGGCAAGGAAGACATATATATGAGACGGGTTATCCTTTACACCTACGTCAGCTAAAACCGTCTCCTACGAACAAATCCAGCACTTGGCACTTTATTCGACGGTCCTAAAAATAGGGTCCTAAATTTAGAAGGCGAGGTGCTACTTTTAGCTCCTCTTCTCGGAGGAAAACAGCACGCGCCGCGCCAGGCCAAGGTCTACGGGGGTTTGATTTAGCATTTGGGTAACTGGGCGCTAATGGAACTGAAGACAGCTGGGCCTAACAAGTGCCCAGGTGACTCAGGTAAGCGAGGAAACCCGATCGAGGTTCTCCTGCGTGGGACGGGTTAAACTCCGACCAGACCACAGCTGAGCCGGGACGCCTTCCTGTCCAAAGTCCAAAGTCCGGACATGGTTGGCAGGGCGCACCGGCGCGTGCCCCGCAGGCCATTTTTCTCACTGGAATGACGGCGGCGGCTGGCTTCTCAGGGCTGCCGGGGTCTCCGGGGTACGCCGCCGTCAGGACTTCTGCAGGGCGCAGACGGCAGGCTCCAGCTAGGCTGCGGAAGGAAAGCCTTGGGTGTCGGGGCTGGGGCTGGGCCTGGCGCCGGCCCCTGGGTCGAGGGGGCGGGGTTGCGCCGAGACGCCTCTAGGAGAAGCCTCGCCGCCGCCGCCGCCACCGCGGCCGCCCGAGGCGGGGGACCTTGGGACATAGCCCTAGTCTTTGGGGTTGTGCGGCTCACACGACAGCGCAGAGTATGAGGCTGAATCCTATCCTCTAGTCCCAAGCCTCTCCACTACCAGGGATGGGTGGCTTCGCTAGGTAGAGCGCCGGCCCCTTTAAGAGCGAACGACCGGGACACGTCTGCGAAGCTTGCGCGAAGAAGGGGAAGTTTGCGGCCGTCGGCGCCTCCCCGCCTTCTCGCGGCTGCCCGGCCGAAACCAAACCGAGGGGTGGGGTGGCGAGGACAGGGTACGTCGCAGGCTTGTGCGGGTCGGGCTCGGACCTGCGCTGCCTCAGGATGTAAAGTATAACAAGAGGGTCGGGATGGGCAGCGTAGGCCTGTGAGGCCTGTGGGTGCCCCCGTCCCCCAGCTCCCCCCGGAGCCGGCTCCGCAGTGGTCCGCTCCGGTTGCGGGGTGCGGATTCGGGTTCCGGACCAAAGGCTGTGTGTTCTCTGCCGTTTATTGTGGCCCCGACAGGCCGGGGTTACTGTGGCGACCACGAGAGCAGCCTTGGCGCTATGGAGGAGCCCGGGGCTACCCCTCAACCGTATTTAGGGCTGGTCCTGGAGGAGCTACGCAGGGTGAGTCCAGGCGCGATGAGTGTTACGTGGCGCAGGGGTCGCGGGAGCCGCCGGGGGAAGGAAGCAGTAGAACGGCTTTGGGGTCTAAGCCGCAGTGGTCGGAGGTCCAGAGGCCAGTCCTCGTCTGCTGCCCGGCTCCGGCCTGTGTTCGAGGCAGTAGTCAGGCTCGTAGGGCGCTTGAGTGGTTTTTGTGTGATGGAGGAGGACCTGGGGCTCTGGGAAGGTGAAGAAAGCACTTGCATAGCTGGAGTTTGCAAAGATGTAAATGTTTCCCGATTCCTAAAACTAATTAGCCTCTCCGCTATGTTGTTTATTTTGAGCAGAGACACGTGGTTCCTTCGACTGTGAGAAACTTGAGGACTGTTCCTTTAAATTAGTCACATTTAGTGATGTAACTTCTCGTTGAACCTTGAAAGGACACCTGAGGTTGGGCGGGGAGTTGAAATTTTGATTCTGCATTTTTTTTTTTTTTTGGTACAGAATGCCCTTTTGAGATGCTCTCCTGTGAGTGAGATTGTTCTTCGCTTCTGTCTTGTTAATGTACAGTCTAGAGATAGTAAACTCCCAGTGTTCAAATTTTGTTTTTTTTTTTTCAGGTCTAGTTTATAATTAGGTTGTAGAGATTTTTCTCCTTAAGTGTTTCTAGGTATCTTTGTTGATATGTGTAGGAGCATTTATGTCGCCGTGTTTTTAAAAACTGGATTAAATCTTTAAAAAGACCACTTAATTATTGAGGCAATTATTTTTAATTTAATTCACATAACAATTATGAATTTAATTCACGTAACAATTATGTTTTCTTGTTATGTGAATTAAAGGTAGTGTTGCCATGGTGTTTGAGTTCATAGTTTGTCTAGTGCATATGCATATGTTTGTATTTAATAAGAAGAGAGTACCTTTATGGAGATTCTAAATGGAGTAAGACTTAGTTTTGGCCGCTAGCATCATGTTGTCTGTTAAGAGAGAGAAGACAAAAAAAAAATAGTACGAAGTAGAAACTGATGAAGTGCTTACCTAAGCATACACACAAAGTGCTTGGGAAATGGAGGAGTGGGAGAGATTACATTTTCCTGAGCGTTAGGAAAGTCTTTCCAGGCTGAGCAAATAACTTAAGCAGAGGAGGCGTGAAACAGCACAGTGTGTGCAGGGAACTAGGAGCTGTATTACTTAGAGTGTAAAGTGGGCTTAGGGAGTGATGTGCAATGATGCTTGCCGGAGGTGTAAGTAGGTTCCAAGTGCTGTAGGTGTTGGAGAGCTGTTGAAGGCTTTTCCGTAGTTAGACTTTTGGTTTAAAATTTAAGCTCTTCTTGATAGTAGCATGTAGATTAGATGTCAGGGAAACAAAACTTGAAATAGGGATTAAGGGAGAGGTGACAGTAGTAGGGATAGGAAAGAGGGTACTGTGTGGAGAAATAGCCTCTAAGAGCTGAAATATGTTTGACTTTATTGATTGCATGTGAGGGATGAGAGAGAAGGAATCTAGAAGGACTCCCAGGTTTCTGGCTGTGGTAACTTATTCATGGAGGTAGGGTTTATAGAAAGAGAAGTATATTTCCCTTTCTTCACTAAAAACAATAATAATTAAGATTTAGTTTTTATAGGACTGCCAATTTACAGAGACATGGAGAAATGCAGCCAGATTTTGCAGTTTTCTCTAGTCTGGTGCGTTGTATCTTCACCTGCACAGTTTTTTTTTTTTTTTTTTTCTTTGCTAAATGCGAGTACCCTGGCCCGGGGGCTAGGATGGCGCAACATTGTTCTGCTTTAAATTTTTTTTTATTTTTAAAAATTATTTTGTATTGAGATATATTCACACAACATAAAATTCATCCTTTTATAATGTCCGTTTCAGTGCTTTTTTGGTATATTCACTATGTTATGCAACTGTCAGCACAGTTCAACATTTTTATTACCCCAGAAAATAAACTCTGTACTGATTAGCAGTCTTTTTATTTTTTTATTTTTTATTTATTTATTTATTTTTTGTTATTACACTTTAGGTTTTAGGGTACATGTGCACAATGTGCAGGTTTGTTACATATGTATCCATGTGCCATGTTGTTTTGCTGCACCCATTAACTCGTCATTTAGCATTAGGTATATCTCCTAATGCTGTCCCTCCCCCCTCCCCCCACCCCACAACAGTCCCCGGAGTGTGATGTTCCCCTTCCTGTGTCCATGAGTTCTCATTGTTCAATTCCCACCTATGAGTGAGAACATGCGGTGTTTGGTTTTTTGTCCTTGTGATAGTTTACTGAGAATGATGCTTTCCAGTTTCATCCGTGTCTCTACAAAGGACATGAACTCATCATTTTTTATGGCTGCATAGTATTCCATGGTGTATATGTGCCACATTTTCTTAATCCAGTGTATCGTTGTTGGACATTTGGGTTGGTTCCAAGTCTTTGCTATTGTGAATAGTGCCGCAATAAACATACGTGTGCATGTGTCTTTATAGCAGCATGATTTATAGTCCTTTGGGTATATACCCAGTAATGGGATGGCTGGGTCAAATGGTATTTCTAGTTCGAGATCCCTGAGGAATCGCCACACTGACTTCCACAATGGTTGAACTAGTTTACAGTTCCACCAACAGTGTAAAAGTGTTTCCATTTCTCCACATCCTCTCCAGCACCTGTTGTTTCCTGACTTTTTAATGATGGCCATGCTAACTGGTGTGAGATGGTATGTCACTGTGGTTTTGATTTGCATTTCTCTGATGGCCAGTGATGATGAGCATTTTTTCATGTGTTTTTTGGCTGCATAAATGTCTTCTTTTGAGAAGTGTCTGTTCATGTCCTTTGCCCACTTTTTGATGGGGTTGTTTGTTTTTTCTGATTAGCAGTCTTAATTCCCACCCCTCATCCCTTGACAACCACTAATCTATTTTCTGTCTCTGTGAACATGTCTATTTTGCATGTGTCATGTAGTCATACTATATGTGGCCTTTTGTCTGGCTTCTTTTACTTAGCATGTTTTCAAGGCTTATCCATGTTGTAGCATGTAACAGAGCTTCATTTCGTTTTTCTTTCTTTTTTGAGACAGGGTCTCACCCCAGTCACCCATGGGGGAGTGCAGTGGCACGATCTCAGCTCACTGCAGCTTAGACCTCTTCGGCTCAGGTGATCCTCCCACCTCAGCCTCCTGAATAGGTGGGACCACAGCACATGCCACCAGGCCTGGCTAGTTTTTTTTGTATTTTTTGTAGAGTCAGGGTTTCTCCATGTTACCCAGGCTGGTCTTGAGCTCCTAGGCTCAACTGATCTGCCCACCTCCGCCTCTGAAAATGCTGGGATTACAGGCGTGAGGCACTTCGCCTGGCCCTTCATTTCTTTTTATGGTGAAAAAATACTCCGTTGAGTGAATATATCACATTTATGTCATAGTTGGTGGACATATGGATTATTAATACTTTTTGGCTGTTATGAATAATGCTGCTCTGTAAGTTTTTATATACGTTTTTAGTTCTCCTGGGTAAGTACCTGGGGTAGAATTGCTGAGTCATATTTACCATATGTTTAACTTTTTGAGAATTGCCAAATTGTTTTCCAGAGGTCACACTATTTTACATCCCCACCAGCAGTTTATGAAGATTTCAGTTTTCTGCATCCCCTCCAATGCTTGTGATTTTCTGTTTTCTTTTGTTTTTAATTGCCACCCTTGTGGGTGTACAAGTAAGTGGTATTTCACTCTTTTTTTTTTTTTTTTTTTTTTTTGAGACCAAGTCTTGCTCTGCCACCCAGGCTGGAGTGCAGTGGCGTGATCTCGGCTCACTGCAGCCTCCGCCTCCCAGGTTCAAGCGATTCTCCTGCCTCAGCCTCCTGTGTAGCTGGGACTATAGGCACTAACCAGCACACCTGGCTAATTTTTGTATTTTTAGTAGAGACGGGTTTCACCATGTTGGCCAGGATGGTCTCGATCTCCTGACCTTGTGATCCACCCGCCTTGGCCTCCCAAAGTGCAGGGATTACAGGTGTGAGCCATTGTGCCCGGCCTCACTCTGTTTTTTTTTTTTGTTGTTGTTGTTGTTTGTTTGTTTTGCTTTTTAATAGATGGGGTCTTGCTTTGTTGCCCAGGCTGGAGCATAGTGGTGTGATCATAGCCCACTGCTGCCTTAAATTCCTGGCCTCAAGGGATCCTCCTGCCTCAGCCTTCCAGAGTGCTGGTATTACAGATGTGAGCCACCACACGAGGCCTTGTGGTTGTTTTGATTTGTATTTTCCTAGTAACTAATGATGTTGAGCATGTGCTTATTGTTTATATCTTCTTTGGAGAAATGTCTATTCATTTCCTTTTGCTCATTTAAAAAGTGGGTTGTCTTTTTATTGTTGAGTTATAAGCATTCTTTATACATTTAGGGTGCTAAATGCTTACCAGATAAATGATTTAGAAAGATTTTCTCTCATTCTATGCATTTTCTTTTCACTTTCTTGGTGTGTCCTTTGAAGCATAAGCGTTCTAAATTTTGATTAAGTCTAATTTATCTTTTCTTTCTTTGGTTGCTTGTGCTTTTGGTGTCATAGCTAAGAAACCGTTGCTTAAGACAAGGTTACAAACATTTACAGTTATGCTTCCTTCTAAGAGTTTTAGCTCTTACAGGAAGTTCTTCAATCCACTTTGAGTGATTTTGTTTTCATATATGTTATGAAGAATGGGTCTAGATTCATTCCTTGGCATGTGGATACTTATTGGCTTATTCTAGTATGATTTGTTTGAAAGAATTGTTTTTTCCTCATTGATTTGTCTTAATACTGTTGGAAATAATTTACCATAAATTTAAGGGTTTATTCCTGGACTCTCATTTCTATTTCATTGGTCTGTGTCTGTCCCTATGTCATTACTACGTTATCTTTAAAACATTTTTTTTACCCAATGTCTTGATTATTGTTGCTTTGTAGTAAGATACAGTAGGGAAGTATGAGTCCCCCAATGTTGTTTTTGTTTATCAGCATTCTTGTTCTTTATCAATCTTGTTTTGGCTATGTGGAGTCCCTTGCATTTCTATATAAATTTTAGGAATTCAGTTTTAGGAATTTAGGATTCAGTTTGTCCATTTCTGCAAAAAAGGCAGTTGGAATTTTGATAGGGGTTGCATTGAATCTGTAGATCAGTTTAGGGAGTATTGCTCTCTTAATAATATTAAGTCTTCCAAGCGGGGTGCAGTGGTTCATGCTTATAATCCCAGCACTTTGGGAGACCAAGGTGAGCAGATCATTTGAGCCCAGGACTTCGAGACCAGCCTGGGCAACTTGGTGAAACTGTTGTGGTCTTTCTGCTCCTTAGCTCAGCTAGGTCCAAGTTCTTGTCTCACAACCAAGAAGAATTAGGCATGCGGCCCCCAGAGAGTGAGTGGAGTAGAATTTATTAAGTGAAAGGAAAGCTCTCAGCAAAGAGGGAATGCAGGGGGTGGTTCCCCTACCAGAAGACGGGAAAGTCCCCCTGTGTGGCTGGGTCTGGGCCTTTTATGGACTCAGAATGGGGAGTGCGTGCTGATTGGTTTGTGAGTATGCAAAAAAGGTTAAAGCAAAGACACCACTCAAAGGTAGGCATGATAATGTAGACAACTAATTAGGAGGCCGGGTGCAGTGGCTCATGCCTGTAATCCCAGCACTTTGGGAGGCTGATGGGGGTGGATCACGAGGTCAGGAGTTTGAGACCAGCCTGGCCAACATGGTGAAACCCTGTCTCTACTAAAGATACAAAAAATTAGCTGAGCATGGTGGCGTGCGTCTGTAATCCCAGCTACTCAGGAGGCTGAGGCAGGAGAATCGCTTGAACCCAGGAGGCAGAGGTTGCTGTGAGCTGAGATTGCGCCATTGCACTCCATTCTGGGTGACAGGGCGAGACTCCGTCTCGAAAAAAAGAAAAAGAAAACTTACTAGTAAAGGGTAGGTAAATGTAAAGTAGGTGAAAGTTGGGGATCAATCAGAGGAAAGTGTGCCACACAAGAAGGCAAGTTCTCAGTCTGGTCCAAGGATTTACCTTGTGGCTTGGCTTTCAAGCTTTAAACTGTCTTTGGCTTGAAGTTGGGGTTTCACTAGAGACCTGCCCCTATCTGCCTAGGCATTTGGCTGCCTCCTGCCACTCTAAAAATCCTGTCTCTAAAAGAAATACAAAAATTAGTTGGGCGAGGTGGCATGTGCCTGTAGTCCTGCTGCTTGGGAGGCTGAGGTGGGAGGATCATCTGAGCCTGGGGAGGGCAAGGCTGCAGTGAGCCAAGATCGCACCACTGCACTCCAGCCTGGGCGACAGAGTCAGTCCCTGTCTCAAACAAAGTAGTCTTCCAGCCCATGGACATGGATTGGCTTTACATTTATTTAAGTCTACCTTAGTTTCTTTCCACAATATTTTGTAGTTTCAGTGTGCACTTCTTTTGTTAAATGTATTCCTAATAATCTTAATCTTTTTGGTGCTGTTATAGATGAAAATATTTTCTTTATTTCATTTTCAGGTTGCTCATTGCTATTGCATAGAAATTCAACTGATTTTTCTATGTTGATTTTGTATTCTGCGATTTTGCTAAACTTACTAGCTCTGATAACTTTTCTATAGGTTCTTTAGGATTTTCTCTATATATAGAATAGCATTATGCCATCTTCAGTTTTTCTTCTTCCTTTCCAGTCTGGATGCCTTTTATTTATTTTTCTTGCCTAATTGCTCTGGCTAGAATCTCCATTACAATGTTGAATACATGTTGATAGAGCGGACATTATTGTTCCTGATCTTAGGAGAAAAGCTGTCTTTTTTTGTTTCATCAGTAAGTATGCTGTTAACTGTAGGTTTTGCATAGATATTCCTTGTCAGGTTGAGGAAATTCCCTCAAATCGTACTTTGTTGAGTATATTTTGTTTTGTTGTTGTTTGTTTGGGACAGGGCCTCACTCTGTTGCCCAGGCTGGAGTGCAGTGGCATGATCATGATTCACTGCTGTCTCGACTTTCTAGGCTCAGGTGATTCTCCCACCTCGGCCTTCTGAGGAGCTGGGACTACAGGCATGTGCCACCATGCTTGGCTAATTTTTGTCGAATGTTTTGATTATGAAAGGGTGCTAGATATAGTCAAATGCTTTTTCTGTGTCTGTTGAGATGATCATGTGTGTTTTTTTTTCTCTTCATTTTCTTAACATGGTTTATAAGATTATTGTATTTTAAACCAACCTTGCATATCTGGGATAAATCCCACATGTTGCTGGATTTGGTTTGTCAATTTTTTTTGAGGATTTTTGCATCTGTAGTCATAAGATATACTGGTGTGTGATTTTCTTTTCTTGTGTGATGTATTTGTCTGGCTTTTAGGGTACATACCGGCCTCACAGAATAGGTTAGGAAGTATTTCTTCCTCCTCTATGTTTGGGAAGAGTTTGAGAGTGATTGGTGTTAATATTTTATCTTGGAGAGGTGTACCTTCGTGGAACTTTGTGTTGTAGTCAAGTATTCACAGGGTCTGCATGTTGACATTCTTTTTGTTATTAATATATATCATGTTTGAAGTTAGATGAAAAACAATTTTAGTTTATTCTTAGTATATTTTATCAACTTGACTAATTGATTTTTTTTAAAGCTGCTTGATCTTGAATTCTTTTAGTACTCACGTTTTGGAAATGGAATAGATTTTAAGTGTTCTGTGATTAATCACTACCGTATTTTATGGAGGGTTATTCTTGGAGGGGTTACCCATCACCCTTTAAATTCCAGTTTATCAGATTACGTGTAATTCTGTATTATATTTGTTGATATTTGAGAAATTTGGTTGTTCTTTCTGTGTTTTTGTGAGATAGGGTGTTATGTTGTAGATAAAATTTAAGAGTGAAGAATCTCCTTGAGAAAGCTGGAATAATTTAGACCAGAGCAATGAATTTGAGATGAATCCTTTAGAACTCAGTTTTCTTTTTTCTTTTTTTTTTGAGATGGAGTCTTGCTCTGTCACCCAGGCTGGAGTGCAGTGGAGTGATCTTGGCTCACTGTAGCCTCCTCCTGGGTTCAGGCAATTCTTGTATCTCAGCCTCCCGAGTAGCTGGGATTACAGGCTCACGCCACCATGCCCAGCTAATTTTTGTATTTTTGACAGAGATGGAGTTTCACCATGTTGGCCAGACTGCTCTCAAACTCCTGACCTCAAGTGATCCGCCCACCTTGGCCTCCCAAAGTGCTGGGATTACAGGCCTGAGCCACCGTGCCTGGCCAAGACGCAGATTCTTTGCTTTTCTCCAGTCTACCAGATCTAACCAGCGCAAGGCTTTATTTTATTTTATTTTTTTAAAGTTTTTTTTTTTTTTTTTGTAATCCCAGCACTTTGGGAGGCCAAGGCAGGTGGATCACCTGAGGTCAGGAGTTCGAGACCAGCCTGGCCAACATGGTGAAACCCTGTCTCTACTAAAAATATAAAAACTAGCCGGGCATGGTGGTGGGCAGCTATAATCCCAGCTACTCAAGAGGCTGAGGCAGGAGAATTGCTTGAACCCAGGAGACGGAGGTTGCAGTGAGCCTACACAGTGCCACTGTACTCCAGCCTCGGCAACAGAGTGAGACTCCGTCTTCAAAAAAAAAAAAAAAGTTTTTTTAAAAAAATTATTCCTTAATTTCTGTGTTTCCTTAATCCTTTTTTTCTTTTCCTTTGTGACAGAGTCCAGAGTCTTGTTTTGTCACCCAGGCTTGAGTGCAGTGGTGCGATCTGCAGCCTTTGCCTCCCAGGTTCAGGTGATTGTCCCACCTCAGCCTTTCTAGTAGCTGGAACTACAGGTGCCTGCCACCATGCCTGGCTAATTTTTGTATTTTTAGTAGAGACAGGGTTTTGCCATGTTGGCCAGGCTGGTCTCAAACTCCTGGCCTCATGTGATCCGCCTACATTGGCCTCCCAAAGTGCTGGCATGAGCCACTGCGCCCGGCCCTAGCTCAGTGCTTTAAACTAGAATTTACCATATCCTTTTAGAAGAGAAGAGCTGATAAAATGTGATTGAATCTAAGAAATATTATTGTACTAAAGATACTTATGTATTTGATCTGAGAGATGCTTTTGGAATTGCCTTTTAGAGTAGAGTATCATAGGTCATATTGATTACACAGTTTTTGAGGTAGTGTGCATCTTATGTGTTGAATACGTTAGCTAAAAGTAAGATGCTCAGAAAATGTGTAAACTGTGCAGAAAACTTTTCTCCCTGGTATTGTGTATTGAATGCCTTTTTTCCCCAATGGCAAAAATAATTATTTTTTTTATCATTAATTGCCTGTAATGATATTAGATTTCTGTGAACTGGTACCTAGGGTAATGTAGGGAGAGGCGGAAGCAGAGATCAGGGTAAAGGGATATATTTTAGAAGTATAATCACGTTTGTTTGGTACAGGTTAATGAAGTATAGATAGTACCTTGGAAGGAGTACATATTTGGATTAGAGTTATAAAAGATTTTGGAGAGGAAAATAACTGTTAAACACTGTTCTTATAGGCAGAAAGGGCCTACAAGGAAGATTTGCTGTAGAGGTTTTGGGTTAAAGCCTGAAAAGAATCAAACCCGATCATACTTCAGATTGTTCTTAAAATGGCATTTTTCTTTTTTCCCGTTACCTTTCCCCTTTTCTTTTTGATCAAGTAATATCTTGGGCCTGGTAACAAAGAGCAGAATAACCCCATTAGGTAAGGATGAGTAATGAGCTGACCCAGAGAAAGGTGAAATATAGAAGCAACAGCAAAAGCCTTAGGCTGTGTTGTGCTGAAGGTCTGCTGTAGGGAGAAGTAATGTGGAAAGGCCATGGTCAGAAGATCAGGGTCTTTGGAGGAGATAATAGAAGTAATTACCCTTTATTGAGCACCTATCTGGCATGTTCAGACAGCATTATTCTCATTACACATAAGAGAAGGGACTCACAGAGGTAGGGTGGAGACATTCAAACTCCAAACCCAAAGCTCTATCCAGTGGTGTTCAAAACTTTTTTTTATTTTTTGAGACAGGTCTTACTTTGTTGCCCAGGCTGGCTTTGAATCAAACTTTTTATTTTTAAAGCTGCAAATTGATTTTTTCTTCCTGTAGGGAAATTGTATATTGGGGAACTGATTATACTTTACAGATAAAACCTGAACTGGTTGAAATCAGGGTAACAGTACCTGAACCCCAGTTCAGTCAGTTTTTTTCTTTGGCCTTCTCTTATTCTCATCCTTGGAAGCTTTAAGTCACCTCTGTAGAACTCCAGTTTGAAGATAATTGCATTTCACCATACTGCTGTTCTTTACTTGGCGACAGTGATTGAAAGTTGACAAAAAAATGTACTCTGATACCTTCTGTTTGGTGTTAGTCTGGCAGCCCATTTTGTGTTGACCACATAAACTTGTACCTATGTTTGTAATCAATATTTTTAACAAAAGTGCATTTTTAAGAACTTACTTTTCTTTATCTTGAAGGTTGTGGCAGCACTGCCTGAAGGTATGAGACCAAATTCTAATCCTTATGGTTTTCCATGGGAATTGGTGATATGTGCAGCTGTTGTTGGATTTTTTGCTGTTCTCTTTTTTTTGTGGAGAAGTTTTAGATCGGTAAGTAACCAGTGCTATACTAAGAATGTTCATTTTGTCACTGGGCTGAACGAATAATATGAGAAACATATTTGTTTTTTTAAGTAAACAAGTTAGAAGCTACATAGGGATTCAGAGGTTTTTTTTTTTTTTTTTAAAGAGATGAGGGTCGGGAATCAGAGTCAGGCCCAGTGCTGTGGCTCCCACCTCTAATCCCAGCACTTTGGGAGGCCAAGGCAGAAAGATCACATGAGCTTAGGGGTTTGTGACCAGCCTGGGCAACACAGTGAGACCCCATCACTACAAAAAATACAAAAATTAGCTGGACATGAGGACACCCATCTGTGGTCCTGGCTACTCAGGAGGCTGAGGTGGGAGGATTGCCTGATCCTGGGAAGTCGAGGCTGCAGTGAGCCATGATTGCGACACTGTACTCCAGCCTGGGTGACAGAGAGAGACCCTGTCTCAAAAATAAAGAGATGAGGGTCTCGTGTTGCTCAGGCTGGTCTCAAACTCCTGGGCTCAAGTGGTCCTCCTGCCTCAGCCTCCCAAAGTCTTGAAATTGCAGGTGCGAGCCACCATGCTCAACTGGAATCTTTTAATGTAAGATCTTTTATATGTATATATATATATATATATATATTTATTTATTTATTTAAAGAGATGGGGTCTCACTATGTTGCCTAGGCTGTAGTGCAGTTGCTATTCGCAGATGCAATTATAGTGCACTACAGCCTCAAACTCCTGGGCTTAAGCAATCCTTTCTCACCCTTCTGAGTAGTTGGGACTACACAGGTCCATGTCACTCTGCCCAGCTTCATCTTTTTTTTAATTCTGGGAAATTTTATCTGAGACAGGGTTTCACTCCTGTCGCCCGGGCTGGAGTGCAGTGGCACGACCTCGGCTCACTGCAATCTCTGCTTCCTCTGCTCAAGCAATTCTCCTGCCTCAGCCTCCTGAGCAGCTGGGACTAAGGCGTGCACTACCATGCTTGGCTAATTTTTGTATTTTTTTGTAGAGACGGGTTTCACTGTGTTGCTCAGAACTCCTGGCCTCAAGTGATCTGCCTGCCTTGGTCTCCCAAAGTTCTGGGATTATAGGCATTAATCACTACGCCTGGCCTAATTTTGGGAAATTTTTAATGCATTTTTGGGACTGCTATTTTTCAGATGTTGCCCCTTTTACTTCTGACCTCCCTATCTCTTAACTTCTATTTTTCAATTTCTTTATGGTTTTCTATATCTTTTGAGAGTTCCTTAATCTGAGGAACTGAAATCTGTTCTTCATCTACACTCATTGTAGAGTATCTTGTCTTTTAAAGGTTTTCCCTTTTATCTCTGTCCATATTCTGTAGATGATTGAAGTCCTCATTTCTTTTCTACTTGTTTGTGTTACCTCAGCCCTAAGGCTGATCCTTTTACAAATGAATTCCCACCTGCTTCATTATTTGAGAGAGAGGTTAAGGAAGAAAAAGGTTTGGTTTACCGTTTCTTTAGTCAGTTCAGATCTATGGCCCTATGGTAACATTTCTCAGGCTGTTTTATTTTGGATATTAGCATCAGGGGATATGATAATAGGGGCTTCTTGAAATTATTTTTTTAGGGTCAGATATGTTTGGGGAGCAATGGGTTAAATGAAATTAAACAAATATCTTTAGAGTAAAGTTATTTCAGAGCCTTTAATATGCTAATTCACAATGTGAATCTTCAATAGGGAGTCTTTAATGAGTAGTATTTAGGCTGGGCGTGGTGGTTCACGCCTGTAATCCCAGCACTTTGGGGGATCCAGGCAGGTGGATCACCTGAGGTCAGGAGTTCCAGACCAGCCTGGCCAACATGGTGAAACCCGGTCTCTACTAAAAATATGAAAATTGGCTAGGCATGGTGCCACCACCTGTAATCCCAGCTACTCAGGAGGCTGAGGCAGAGGAATTGCTTGAACCCAGGAGGTGGAGGTTGCAGTGAGCTGAGATCGTGTCATTGCAGAGCAAGGCTCTGTCTTCAAAAAAAAAAAAAAGCAGCATTTATTTTCTTATTGGAAACAGAATACTTTGGGCTTGTATTTATACAAAGGCAATAAGAAACCCATATTTCTAAGTTGGCAGTAGAAGTTAAATAAATTGATGTATTTGAGAGCATATTTGTTTTAATGTAATTTTTGTTAAAAATTTGTTTCAGGTTAGGAGTCGGCTTTATGTGGGTAAGTTCTTTTTTCTGCTTTAACTCTCGTTGTGATGTAAAAACTTATAATAATTTACTCGTGGTAATATTGACTTGACTTTTTTAGGAAGAGAGAAAAAGCTTGCTGTAATGCTTTCTGGACTAATTGAAGAAAAAAGTAAACTACTTGAAAAATTTAGCCTTGTTCAAAAAGAGGTAAGATATTTTTGAACATAATATTCATGTGAGAGTCAGAGAACTTTATACTTGTCACTGTAGGTACTTCTGTGTAAATTTAAGATTACGAATGCTTTGTTTGCAGAGTATGAGAGTTCTCTTGCTCTTCATATTCAACACTTAACCAGTCTTACTAATTTTAACCATCGTAGTAGGTGTGCAGTGGTGTCTCCTTGTGCTTTCCTTTTGAGTTTTCCTGACTGATGAGGTCGAGCACACAAACACATCCTCTGCATGTGCCCATTTCTGGTATCTGTGTATCCAAATGTTCTCTTTTCATAAAGACGCCAGTCAGATTGGATTAGGGCCCACCCTAACAACCTTATTTTATTTTGACCACCTCCAAAGGCCTTGTCTCCAAATACAATCACATTCTGAGGTACTGGGGTTGGAGCTTCAACATATGAATTTGTGGGGACACAATTCAGTCCATAATAGTCTTTAATACATTTGAAATCAGATCTGTGACGGGGCAGTCGAGGGTGTTTGTGTGTGTGAAGATTCATTTTTTTTCCTGGGCGTGTTGAGTTAATGCCATTTATTGGAAGGACCATCTTTTCTCTGTTGTTCTGTACTGTCATCTTCTTAAGTCACTGAATATATGTGAGTCTTTTTCTGTTAAATCTTCTATTTTGTTGGGCTTTTTCTTGTTTGTTTTTTGCCAATAACATGCTTTTTTATATCCTGTAGTTTTATAACAAGTCTAAGTATCTGGTATGTTAATTTACAGTTCTTGGCTATTATGAATAAAGTTACTGTGAACATTCTTCTACAAGTTTTTTTTGTGAGCATGTATTTTCATTTCTCTTCAGTAAGTAGTATTGGAATTGGTAAGTCATTAGGGCATTAAGGCAGGTATAGTTTAACTGTATAAGATAAGAAACTGGCTGGGCATGGTGGCTCATGCTTGTAATCCCAGCAGTTTGGGAGGCTGAGGCGGGCGGATCACGAGGTCAGGAGTTTGAGACTATCCTGGCTAACATGGTGAAACCCCGTCTCTACTAAAAATACAAGAAAATTAGCCAGGCATGGTGGTGGGTAGCTGTAGTCCCAGCTCCTCGGGAGGCTGAGGCAGGAGAATGGCGTGAATCCGGGAGGTGGAGCTTGCAGTGAGCCGAGATGGCGCCACTGCACTCCAGCCTGGGCAACAGAGCGAGACTCCTTCTCAAAAAAAAAAAAAAAAAAAAAAAGAAACCTACTGGCTATTTTTATCATTTTTTCTTGGTTTTGGCTTTCAGCAGTGTTACTATGATTTGTCTAGGTGTGGTTTTTTTCTATTTGTCCTTATTGGGGTTTATGTTGCTTTTAGAATCTGGCTTAATGTCTTTTATTAGTTTTTTTTTTTTTTTTTTTTTTTTTTTTTTTTTTGAGACAGTGTCTCTCCTAGAGATGGGGTTTTGCCATGTTGTCCAGGCTGGTCTCGAATTCCTGGGTTCAAGCAGTCCTCCTGCCTTGGCTTCCCAAAGTGCTGGGATTACAGCTGTGAGCCGCTGTGCTCTACCTTTTATTAGTTTTGAAACACTCTTGATTGTTACTTTTCCACGTATTGTTTTTGCCCTTTTTTGTTCTTTCTTTCTGGGACTGTAAAAATGGGTAGTTTAACTTTTTATTATATCTCATCTGTCTCTTATGTTCTTTTCTGGGGTTTCCATCTTTTTGTTTGCCCACACTTCAGTCTAGACATATTCTTCTTTAACTTCCATGTTACCAATTGTTTTCATTTATGTCTAATCATCTTTTAAGCCATCCATTGAGATCTTAATTTCATCTCTTTCGTTTTTCAGTTCTGCAGTTTTATTGTGGCTCTTTTTGTAGTTCTTTTTCTCTGGTACAATTTTATTTTTTAATTCCACTTACACATTATGCTGTCTTATTTTTGTTTTGTTTTGTTTTGGTTTTTTTTTTTTTGGAGACGGAGTCTCCCTCTGTTGCCCAGGCTGGAGTGGAGTGCAATAGCGCGATCTCGGCTCACTACAACCTCCGCCTCCCAGGTTCAAGTGATTCTCCTGCCTCAGCCCCCCGAGTAGCTAGGACTACGGGCACACGCCGCCACGCCTGGCTAATTTTTTGTATTTTAGTAGGGATGGGTTTCACTGTGTTGCTCAGGCTGGTCTCAAACTCCTGAGCTCAGGCAATCCACTCACCTTGGCCTCCCAAAGTGCTGAGATTACAGGCGTGAGCCACCATGCCTGGCCTATGCTCTCTTATTTTATTTATTTATGTGTTGTTTATATTTTCTGATTTTCAGAATATATGCTGCCGACTAATATGCTTTCTTATGTTAATGACTACTGTATTATCCAGTAGTCTATTTCTGGTGCTCATTTTTTCTCTTGTTTCTCAGTCAAGTCTTGTCCTTTTGAATGCCAGGTTATTTTATATCAGGTGTCAGTGATAATATAAGAAAAATTTTAGAGATAATTTTGAAGCTGTGGGTGCTGTCGTCTCTCTTCAGTGAGGATTTACTATTGCTTTTCATAGGCAGCTAGGCTAGGGACATTGGAAATTTCAGATAGCTTTATTTATTTGAGTTTCTTTTTTGTAAAATAAGTTTTATTGTGTATATTTAAGGTATAGAAATTTCAGATAACTTTGTTTCTTTTTTGTAAAATAAGTTTTATTGTATATATTTAAGGTATAAACGTGATGAGATACGTGTATAGTAAAATGGTTACTATAGTGAAACAGATTAATGTATTCTTTATCTCTCATAGTTACCCATTCCCTGCCCACCCCTCAAGGGCAGCTATAATGTACTCATATAACAAAAATCCTGAATGCAATACACTATTATTAACTATGGATCTCATGTTGTACATGAGATCTTTTAAGTTGTTCATCCCATATATTTTCTTTTCTTTTATTGAGACGGGGTCTCATTCTGTCACCCAGGCTGGGGTGCAGTGGCGTGACCTTGGCTCATTGCAGCCTCTATCTCCTGGACTCAAGTAATCCTCCCACTCAGACTCCTGGGTAGCTGTGGCTACAGGCACATGATACATGCTTGCCTGATTTTTAAATTTTTTGTAGAAATGGGGTCTCCCTATGTTGCCCAGGACGGTCTCAAGCTTGTGGGCTCAGGTGATCCACTCGCCTCAGCCTCCCAAAGTGTTGGGATTACAGGCGTGAGCCACCATGCCCGGCCGTATTTTCTGCTTTGTATTTTCTGACCTACGTGTTTCTTCCCTCCTACCCAACGCTGCTAACCACTGTTTTGTTCTCTATCTCTATGTATTTGACCTTTACAAAAATTCCGCATATAAGTGAGATCATGCAATATTTTTCTTTCTATATCTGGCTTATTTTACTTATCAAAATGCCTTCTAGGTGCATCCATGTTGTAGCAAATGGCAGGATCTCCACCTTTTTATGCTGAGTAATATTCCATTGTAAATATATACCACAGTTTCTTTATTCATTTGTTCATTGATGGATACCTAGGTTGTCTCCATATTGGCTACTATGAGTAATGCTGCAGTGAACATGGGCATGCAGCTGTCTGTACAAGGTGCCAGTTTCATTTTTTTCGGATAAATATCTGGAAGAAGGTTTGCTGGATATAGTAGCTCTAAATTTCTTTAGGAGTCTCCATACTATTTTCTGTAATGACTGTACCCATCTACATCCCTGCCAATAGTGTACAGCAAGCCCTCAATGTCCTTGATAGATTGTTGAAAATTGACTTTAAGTGAAACAGTGTATACTGAATTCAGTTTTTTTTTCTCATCTATGTTATGATGAAACAATGTTGAAGAAAACAATGTTATTCAAAGGACAAAAGACCTGCTCTATGCCTTTCTCTTTTCTTGTCTAGAAAAAGAGTTCCCTTTTTTTTTTTTTTTGTAACTTTTAAGTTCAGGGATACAAGTACAGTTTTATTACATAGGTAAACTTGCGTCCTGGGGGTTTGTTGTACCGGGGTTCCCTTTTCTCCACACCTTCACAAATGCTCGTCATCTCTCTTGTCTTTTTGATAATAGCTATTCTAACAGATACGAGGTAGTATCTCATTGTGTTTTTGATTTGCATATCCTGGATGATTGGTGATATTGAACACCATTTCATATACCTGTTGGCTATTTTTATGTCATCTTCAGAGAAATATCTATTTAAGTCCTTTGCCTGTTTTTAAATCAGGTTATATGTTTGTTTGCTGTTGAGTTGTATGAGGTCTTTTAAAATATTGAATATTAACCCCTTATCTGATATATTTTTTCTAAATCTGTAGGTTGCCTTTTTATTGTGTTTACTTGTGTATATTTTTTTTTACCTTGCAGCTTCACCTCAAAGGAACTTTCATTTTATTTTTTCTTTTGCTGTGCAAAAGCTTTTTAGTTTGATATAGTCCTGTTCACTTATTTTTTGCTTTTGTAGCCTAAGTTTTTGATGTGATATTCAATAAATTATTGCCAAGACCAGTGTCAGGGAGCTTTTTCCCTGTGTTTTCTTTTAGGAGTTTTGTAGTTTCAGGTTTTATGTTTAGGTCTTTTATCCAGTTTGAGTTGATTTCTATGTATTATATAAAATAAAAGTTCAATTTCATTCTTTTGCATGTGAAATCCAGTTTTCTCAGTACCATTTATTGATGAGACTATTCTTCCTGCATTGTGTATTCTTGGTGCCCTATTGAAAATTTAACCATATCTATTTGGATTTATTTCTAGGCTCTCTATTCTGTTCCACTGGTCTGTGTATTTGTTTTTATACTGGTACCACACTGTTTTTATTATTATAGCTTTGGAATATAATTTAAAATGAGTTAGTCTGATGCTGCCAACTCTATTTTTCTCAGAATTGCTTTGACTATTTGGGATCCTTTGCTATTCCATATTAAATTTAGATTAAAAAAATTTATGTGAAGAATGCCATTGAGATTTTGGCTGCCTTTCCATTTCTTTGTGTGCGCCTCAATTTCTTTCATCAATGTTTTATACTTTTCAGTGTATGGGTCTTTCACCTTCTTGGTTGAATTTGTTCCTAAGTATTTTATTTTTTTCGATGCTATGTAAATAGGATTGTTTTCTAGATTTCGTTTTTGGCTAGATCTTTATTTGTGTATAGAAATGACGTAGTTTTGTTTTGATGTTATATCCTGCATCTTTACCGAATTCAGTTATTAGATCTGTATTTTTGATGACATCTTTTGGGTTTTCTACATACAGGATCATGTCATCTCCAAACAGATAATTTTACTTCTCTGATTTGGATATCTTTCCTTTTCTTTCCTTATCCTTCTGTTCCTTCCTTCTTACTTTTTTTTTTTTTTTTTTTTTTTTTTTTGAGACAGGGTCTCACTCTGTTGCCCAGGCTGGATTGCAGCAGTGCAATCTCAGCTCACTGCAACCTCTGCCTCCCAGGTTCAAGTGATTCTCCCACCTCAGCCTCCCATATTGCTGGGATTACAGGTGTGCACCACCGTGCCTGGTTGTTCGTGTGTGTGTGTGTGTGTGTATTTTTTGGTAGAGACAGGGTTTCACCATGTTGTACAGGCTGGTCTCGAACTTCTGACCTCAAGTGATCTGCCCACCTTGGCCTCCCAAAGTGCTGGGATTACAGGCGTGAGCCACCATGCCAGGCCTTTTATTTCTTTTTCTTGTCTAATTGCTCGATAGTACTTCCAGTACTATTTTGTTTTTGTTTTTTTGAGACAAGGTCTCACTCTGTTGCCCAGGCTGGAGTGCAGTGGCATGGTCATGGCTCACTGCATCCTCAACCTCCCAGGTTCAGGTGTTTCTCCCACCTTAGCCTCCCAAGTAGCTGGGACTACAGACGTGCACCACCACACCCAGTTCATTTCTTGTATTTTTTTTGTAGAGATGGTGTTTGGTCAAGTGGCCCAGGCTGGTGTCAAACTCTGGGGCTCAAGTGATCCGCTTGTCTCAGCCTCCCAAAGTGCTGGGATTACTGGTGTGAGCCACCACACCCAGCCCTTCCAGTACTGTTTTGAATAGAAGTGGTGGTTGTGGACATCCTTGCTTTGTACCAGATCTTAATGGAAAAGGTTTCAGTTTCTCTCCACTGGTGATGATATTTGCTGTAAGTTTTTCATAAATGGCTTTTGTTATGTTGAGGAACTTTCTTTTATTTTTTTCATTATTTTTTAAATTTTATTATTTATTTATTTATTTATTTATTTTTTTTGAGATGAAGTCTTGCTCTTTCACCAGGCTGGAATGCAGTGGCTCACTGCAAGTCTGCCTCCTGGGTTCAAGCAATTCTTCTGCGTCAGCCTCCTGAGTAGCTGGGACTACAGTCATGCGCCACCATGGCTGGCTAATTTTTTGTATTTTGGTAGAGATGGGGTTTCACCATGTTGGCCAGGATGGTCTCGATCTCCTGACCTCATGATCTGCCCACCTCAGCCTCCCAAAATGCTGGGATTACAGGCATGAGCCACTATTATTTAGTATTTTGAGACAGGGTCTCACTTTGTTGCCCAGGATGGAGTGCAGTGGCATGCTCATGGCTCACTGCAGCCTCAACCTCCTGGGGTCAAGTGATTCTCCCACCTTAGCCTCCCTAGAGTAGGGAGTGTGTGTGCCACCAAGCCTGGCTAATTTGTGTATTTTTGGTAGAGACGTGGTTTTGCCATGTTGCCCAGGCTGGTTTCGAACTCCTTGGACTTCCCAAAGTTTTGGGATTACAGGCGTGAGCCACCACACCTGGCCAGAACTTTACTTCTATACTTAAACTGTTAAGGGTTTTTATCAAGAAATGATGTTGGGCTGGACGTGAGGGTGTGTGCCTATAGTCCCACCTACTTGGGAGCCTGAGGTGGGAGGATGGCCTGAGCCCAGGAATTCAAGTCCAACCGGGGCAACATAGGGAGAACCTATCTCTCAAAAGAAAAAAAAAATGGATGTTGAACTTTATTGAATGTTTTTTCTTTGTCAATTGGTATGATCATGTGGTTTTTGTCTTTCAGTCTGTGAATGTGATGTATCACATTAATTGATTTGCGTGTATATATATGTGTGTATATATATATATATATATTTTTTTTGTGACGGAGTCTTGCTCTGTTGCCTGGGCTGGAGTGGAATGGCGCGATCTCAGCTCACTGCAACCTCCGCCTCCTGGGTTCAAGCGATTCTCCTGCCTCAGCCACCTAAGTAGCTAGGACTGCAGGTGCCCGGCTAATTTTTGTATTCTTAGTAGAGTCAGGGTTTCACCATGTTGGCCAGGATGGTCTGGAACTCCTGACCTTGTGATCTGCCTGCCTCGGCCTCCCAAAGTGCTGGGATTACAGGCGTGAGCCACTGTGCCCGGCCAATTTGCGTATATTAAACCAGCTTTGCATGCCAGGGATAAATCCCACTTGATCACAATGCATAATCTTTTTGATGTATTGTTAATTTCAATTTGCTGATACTTTATTTATGATTTTTGCATCAGTGTTCATCAGAGATACTGACCTGTAGGTTTGTTTGTTTGTTTATTTATTTATTTATTTTTTGTGGTTTCTTGGTCTGGCTTAGGTATCAAGGTGATGCCGGACTCATAAAATGTGTTAGAAATATTCCCTCCTGTCGTTTTTCTTGGAAGAGTTTAAGAAGTATTGGTAATAATTCTACTTTAAAAATTTGGTAAAATTCAGCCGTGAAGCCATCTCTTCCTGGGCTTTTCTTTGTTGGGAGGTCAGATTACTTCAATAACAGGTTGAGATATTTGGAAGCTAGGCCTCAGTTCAGAGGATTAGTCTGTTTTTGGTTTCGACTTTGTTATAAGGTAGGCAGGTTTTCTTTCTTTCTTTTTTTTTTTTTTTTTTTACAGTCTTTGTACGTCACTCAGGCTGGAGTGCAGTGGTATGATCTCGGCTCACTGCAATTTCCACCTCCTGGGCTCAAGTGATTCTTGTGCCTCAGCCTCCCGAATAGCTGAGATTACAAGCACATGTCAACCATGCCCAGCTAATATTTGTATTTTTAGTAGAGACAGAGTTTCACCATGTTGGCTAGGCTGGTCTTGAACTCCTGACCTCGTGATCCTTGTGATCCAGCCTCTTAAAGTGCTAGGATTAGAGGTGTGAGCCACTGCGCCCTTCCGAGGTACCAATTTTGGTTGGTAAGGACGTCGATTTCCTTTTGCTGCTGTAACAAATTAGTGCAAACTTAGTGGTGTAAAACAGCACACATTTATTCTCTTACAATTTTGAAGGTCAGAAGTCTAGAACTGATCTTTTTAAAAATATTTTGTTGTAGAGATGGGATCTCACTATGTTGCCCAGGCTGGCCTTGAACTCTTGGCCTCAAGTGATCCCACGTTGGCCTCCCGAAGTGCTGGGATTACAGACGTGAGCTACTATGCCCAGCCTTAAAACCAATCTTGGGGGGCAAAAATTAAGATAGCAGCAAGTCTGTTTCTTTATGCATGTTCTAGGAGAGAATCTGTGTCTTGTGTCTTATATGGAATCTACCAACATACCTTGGCTCCTAACTACATCACCCCAATTTCTGCTTCTATCTTATATCATTCTTTTCTAAGTTTGGTCCTCTTGCCTCCTCCTTTTAAGGACCCTTGGCATTATATTGGGCCCACCAAAATAATTCTGGATGCTCTTTCCATCTTAAGGTCCTTTATCACACCTGGACATTCTGGGGAGCAGAACGTAGACATCTTTGGACAGATCATTGTTTAGCCAAGCACAGGGTTCACCTGACTTGGCAGGTCCTGAACTCCAAGTTTTTTTTCTCAGCTTCTGAATCTCCTGAAATCTCTGCTTAGTTTCTTAGCCCATCAGCCTCTTCTTCTAGGGGGAATAGAAATGTCAAATACTAGACTTGCCTTTCTGGGGATTCCCACTTCTCTCACAAATTCTCACTGTTTTGATAGCTCTCTGAGGCTTTCAGACAGATAATTTTTTTTTTTTTGGTATTTTTCATCAAGCTTTTCTTGTTCTCGCCAGAAAGGTGGATCCCGAACAACCTAGTCTTCAATTTAATCACTGTTTTTTGAATAATTGAAGTGCATTTTGCCATATCTTATAGCATTATATGTTTTATTGTTCTTTTCATTTTTTGATAGTTGTTCCCTATCTTTTAAAGATTTTTATATTCCCCACTTGGTTTATTTGTTGTGTGGTATGAATTAAAAGTGAAAAGTTTTGATGGTCAGTTACTGTAAATTTCTCTTTAATGAATAGGCTTAAAGAAGAGGCTTACTTGTTTGGGGCATAATTAGACAGCTTTCATAAAAATACACTCTTTGAGTAAATCTTTGGATAATCTTTAGTGCAATCTTACCGTTAGAATTTTTACCTCATTTTTAGTAAAAGATGCTAATATGAGTTATAGTCCTATGTTCTCTGAGAAGCAGACTTTACTCTTAGAGGTGAAGTTCTGGCATTTGTTGCCTGAGCTAGTGGTTTGTGATGTGTTAGCTGCTCTGGCATTGTTTGTTATAGTGGTCAGATTTAAAAAACTTAAAGCTAAGTAAATCCAAGTAAATTTAATGTACATGTGGAAATGGATTCTGTCTGCTTCTTAGGCATCTATGCAGATAAGATTTAGAATAAAATTGGTAGAGTTTTTTCTTGTGATGTTGCTCTGTTTCAGTATGAAGGCTATGAAGTAGAGTCATCTTTAAAGGATGCCAGCTTTGAGAAGGAGGCAACAGAAGCACAAAGTTTGGAGGTAAAAAATCAAATGGTATAATTTTAAAAGTTGGGGAAAAAGTACTAAGTAACAAAAACTTAAAAAAAAATGTATCTTCTGAAAACTATTTGAAAGAAATGTGAAAGAGCATCTCTGGATGTTAAAACTTAAAGAAGAAGATTAATATAGGAAATAGGACAATAGTAGGTAGCAGAAAATATTATAAAAATTTGAGCTTTTATTGCTAACTTGTTTTGAGTCAGGCATGTTTATGTTAAGGAATCAAGAACTATATAGAAACTTCATTCGGTCATTCCTGGGAAACGTATTAAGGTGATCATTCCTTTTTTGACTGAGTTTGCTCTAGAAAGGAGAAGTAAGATTCATTTTTACAAACTTAGGAATAGTTGGCAACAATAACTTATGTAAATTATGACAATATTTGCTTTGTTTTCATCTTGAGGATATTAAGAGCTAACTAGAATTAGGCCAGAGGTTTACGTTATAAGTAATGGTATGTTGGTAAATGTTTAACACCTTTTTTTTAAAAAAGCAGCCTTATTTGTAGCATTTGCTACGTTCTGTAGTATGAATACTTCCACCATGGCCAGTTTCAGACTACCAACATGATGTCACTGAATGAGGAGTCTGGGAAGATAATGCCTAAAGTAGGCCTTCCTGAGCCAAGTGTGATTTGGTTGATTTTTAAGGAAGGAAAATATGGTAATTTGTAATTTAGCTAAACTAAGACAGATTAGGGTAAGTGATGGAAATGCCTTACTACTGTTTAGATATGGACATATTGTAAAAAGCACAGTAGTGACAAAGGATAGCAGAGGACACCTTTGTCTGCAGATATTAAAATAGAAAACAGTAGACCTTGTACCTTTGATAAGTGTCCAGTACAGTGTGGCAGTTCTCAATCACTGCTATCTGTAATCATCAGAAACTCTATGTGTTATGATTCAGAATTTTCTAGTAGAGTCCAAAGGAAGTTATAAATTGGATTCCAAATAAGTTTCTTAATATTTTCTTCATTTGTTGCCTATTACTATCTTCAAGAACTTGTTGAAATTATATTTTATTTGCTGACCCTCTGTCTTAACTACCCTCCCAGTAGTAATTTATTTATTTATTTATTTATTTTTTGAGACAGAGTCTCGCTCTGTCTCCCAGGCTGGAGTGCAGTGGCGCAATGTCGGCTCACTGCAAGCTCCGCCTCCCAAGTTCACGGCATTCTCCTGCCTCAGCCTCTCCGAGTAGCTGGGACTACAGGCGCCCGCCACCACGCCCGGCTAATTTTTTGTATTTTTGGTAGAGACGGGGTTTCACTGTGGTCTCGATCTCCTGACCTCGTGATCCGCACACCTCAGCCTCCCAAGATGCTGGGATTAACAAGCGTGAGCCACCACCTCCGGCCATAATTTATTAGTTTGATAAAAGAATTTTAGAAGGCATTTGGCATGCTAACAGAAGAGCAAAAAGTAGGTAGCAAAGACATTTACTCAAGCTTGGTAATACTGAGGATAAAATGTTACACACCAATTTATTTTCAAGGTAAGGAATCATTATAGGAGTAAAATTAGCTGAATTTTTAGCTGCATTCAACATTTTGGAAAATTTTCTTCAATTTTAGGAATTTTTTAGCGTAGTATTTTCAGTAATAGTAATCATAATTGAATTCAAACTATAATGTGATGCAGTTTAAAAAAATATGATAGCTGAATCTGTAGATAAAATCAAACCAAAAGAGTAATTTTGATTCAGGTCAGGGAATTCCTAGAATGAAATATTCAAATTTGGGGTAATGTGTATAAACAAGTTTTTAAATCACTGTAATGTAGTATGTATTTTTTTTGCTCTTATTTTGGCCTGCATTAAAATCTTTGAATCTTTTGGTTTATTTTTCTCTAACAAGTTTGTTGAAGGATCACAAATATCAGAGGTATGTTTATTATAGTATTTAAAGTCCAGTTGGAATAATCCAATAACTAATCATTTTAAATTAAAAAGGTCATAGAAAATAGGTCTTAATTCAATGTGGAATATTATCATGAAGCAGCCTTGATTGTTTTTTTAGTTGATTTTTTATGTCATGCATTTGATTATATTAAATTAGCTTTATTTCTCATTTTTTTCTTTATAGTGCTTTTAAGCAGAGGTTGGCAAACTGTGCCTAGTGGGCTCTCCGCTTTTTTTTGTAAAAAATTGTTTTGGAACACAGCCATGCTCATTCATTTAAGTATTGCTTTTGTTTCTCACTACAGTGGCATAGTTGAGTAATTGCGACAAAGACTGCATGGCCTACGAGCCTAAAATATTTATTCTCTTGCTCTTTATAGAACTTTGTTGACCACTGCTACAATTGCTGTTATTTTGATATTATAAAAATGAGCAAATATATAAATGAAAGTTATTTAACTTACAGTACATATTTTTTATTATGCTCATCTGATTTCCCTAATGAAAAATTCTTGTATCTGTTTAATAAAGTTGGCTTTCTCTCTTAGGCCACCTGTGAAAAGCTGAACAGGTCCAATTCTGAACTTGAGGATGAAATACTCTGTCTAGAAAAAGAGTTAAAAGAAGAGAAATCCAAACATTCTGAACAAGATGAATTGGTAAGGCTTTTTTATTTGAGGAGAATATAAGAAAAATTTACTGAGCTTTAAAAAATATATACGATACTGGTTAAAGTATTACATTATTGTAAAAAATGTAAAGAATACAGACGGTTGTAGAGAGCAGAATTTTCTAGATCCATTCTTTTCACTTCCCCCGGATGTTACTGTGTTAAATTTCTTGCATATTTTTATAGAAATTTTCTATATGCATATGGAAGTAGCTCATGTAAATAAAAACTGAATAATCATGTACATAGTGTATATTTGTAATGAACGTGTATATTAACATTATAACTTTTTGTTTTGAAAAAACCTGTCTTCATGAAAATCTTGATGTATGTGATATTATTTAGTAAAACATGTTAGTGGACTTATCTTGAGCCTATATAACTTAAATGTTATGGAATATTAAAGTTATGAGATACTATTGTTATGTAATGTTCATATAAAATGCCTTTAAGCATATGGCTAAATAAACTGCGAAGGTGTCTTAATTTGAGCTGTCACTTATGGAGCAAAAGTGTTAGGTTAACAGTATATATAATATATATGGCATTTTGAAACTAGAGTTTAGTAAATATTTATTGCCTGATACTGTCTTTCTAGATGGCGGATATTTCAAAAAGGATACAGTCTCTAGAAGATGAGTCAAAATCCCTCAAATCACAAGTAGCTGAAGTAAGTTCAATTAGTCTAGTAGGTCTGTTGCTTTTGAAAATAATTTTAGTTTAATTTTTTTAAATTAAGAAATGAGATATAATAATAGGATTTGAGATATAGGGGATCCCAGGTATTTTTTTTTTTTTTTTTTAAACAATACCTAAATGAATTAGCATGGCTGTGTTGCCCAGGCTGGAGTATAGTGGCACGATGTTGGCTCACTGCAACCTCCACCTCCTGGGTTCAAGCAATTCTCCTGCCTTAGCCTCCTGAATAGCTGGGATTACAGGCATGTGCCACCACGCCCAGCTAAGTTTTGTATTTTTAGTAGAGGCAGGGTTTCACCGTGTTGGCCAGGCTGGTCTTGAACTCCTGAGCTCAAGTGATCGGCCCACCTCAGCCTCCCAAAGTGCTGGGATTACAGGCATGAGCCACCGCACCCAGCTTGTATTTTTTTTTTTTTTTTTTTTTACATGAAGTACTTCAGAAAAGTTCATCTTTTCAATGGACAAGTGTTTATTGAGCTGTTACTATATATTGAGGACTGGTTGCTTGACACTTAACATTAATAGACAAAAGAGTCCCCAGGAAGTTTAAATTTTAGTAGGGGAGGCAGAATAAATAGTTATCAAAATTTGCTGCACTGTACATAGACAGTTACAAGAGGTTTGTCCAAGGTCACGTCGTAGCACGTTAGTGGGAGAGGCAGGACTAGACCCCGATTCTAGACAAGCATTTTTTCTGCTCCACCATGCTGTCGCTGCTGTTACTATTGGCATGGTTTTGCCTTTGTTTAATTCTGTGTTCTAGGGAGTATGTGTAAAGATGAGCTATGTATTAAATTAATTGTTACAAACTTGACATTTTTTGTTTTACTTAGGCCAAAATGACCTTCAAGATATTTCAAATGAATGAAGAACGACTGAAGATAGCAATAAAAGATGCTTTGACTGAAAATTCTGAACTTCAGGAAAGCCAGAAACAGGTTTGTGCTCTGTAGGGACTCTTCAACTTGTGAATATGTAATTATAAATGTTCTTGGCATCCTCAAGACTGACCCATGCTAGGGACAAGTATAGGCTTTTGCTTGAGAGCATGAGAGCCGAACAGCCTCCCATACATATTTCAGTGTCTGTCTCTTTTGTATAGTGTACAAAAGTGTATACTTTTGGCACCTTCTACCCCCAGGGCAGGGAAAGTAAGCCAGGGCATTTAGCTTTTTGGTAATCATAACCAACTTCTTAAAGCCAGACTGAAAGGGTATGGAGAATATGAGTGAGGATTATTGAAGTTATATATCTGGGGTCTAAAGATAGAAGCAGTTCTGGTGGCAGATCACATAAGGATGTGACATTTGCCCTCTTTCTCCCGCACATACATAGATACTCCCACGTATATTTCTTCTTCTGCTTTGCCAATGTAATTGTAACTTTTCAGTGGGAAAATTTTTCAGCGATTAAATTATTGTGATTATCCAACTATTACTCACACCAGAGCAACATGGTTTGTTCTTTTTTTATTTATTTTTTTATTTTTTAGATGGATTCTCACTCTGTTGCCAGGCTGGAGTGCAGTGGCGCGATCTTGGCTTACTGCAACCTCTGCCTCCCAGATTCAAGCAATTCTCCTGCCTCAGCCTCCTGAGTAGCTGGGACTACAGGCACGCAGCTCCATGCCCAGCTAATTTTTGTATTTTTAGTAGAGACAGGGTTTCACCATGTTGGCCAGGATTGTCTCGATCTCTCGGCCTCGTGATCCGCCTGCCTCAACCTCCTAAAGTGTTGGGATTATAGGCGTGAGCCACTGCACCTGGCCTCATGGTTTGTTCTTATTACATATTCTGTCTTATTCAGTATTTTCCTTATGGTTAATAATTGTTTTGTTTCTTGTATACTTACCCGGTTCATCTGTATGCTGTCTTCTACAGATGCAGATATCTTACTCATGCCTTCAAATGCTTTGTTTAATCTGTTAATTTCATTTTTTTTTTCTTGAAGCAGTTTTTTCTCGGGCCTCTCTTGGTTTAATAAGAACTTATTCTGTAGGTGTGTGTTCTGTTCTGTATCCTAAGATTTCACTTTACCCCCATCCTAAAGATTCCTCTTGTCTTTCTCCTGTGTTAGATCTTCTGTTTCCCATATCTAAGCTCTTTTGCGGTTAATTCTTTTGGTTGACTTTCTGAGGAGGAGGTACAGGAGGTAATTTTTTTAGAACTTACATGCCTGGAAATGTCTTGTTTCTCATACTTGTTGATATTTTAGTTGAATATATTCCGAGTTGGCGTTTTTTTTTTTTTTTTTTTTTTTTTTTGAGGCAGAGTCTGGCTGTCGCCCAGGATGGAGTGCAGTGGCGTGATCTCGGCTCACTGCAGGCTCCGCCCCCCAGGGTTCACACCATTCTCCTGCCTCAGCCTCCTGAGTAGCTGGGACTACAGGCGCCTGCCATCTCGCCCAGCTAATTTTTTGTATTTTTAGTAGAGACGGGGTTTCACTGTGTTAGCCAGGATGGTCTCGATCTCCTGACCTCGTGATCCTCCCGCCTTGGCCTCCCAAAGTGCTGGGATTACAGGTGTGAGCCACCGCGCCCGGCCTGGCATTTTTTTTTTTTTTCTCCTCAGAATTTTGACACTGTCACTCCATGGTCTTGACTTTCTAGTATTGTTTTTAAGAAGTCAGAAGCTATTCAGATAATTAGACATTTTTGGAAATCTGCTTTTTTCCTCCCTGGAAGCTTTCAATATCTTTTTATTGTTTCCTCTTCTCTGAAATTACAGATCATTACACATCTCTTGACCTCATGATCCACATGCTTCGGGCTCCCAAAGTGCTGGGATTACAGGTGTGAGCCACCGCGCCTGGCTGCTGGCGGGGTTTTCTTTTCTTTTCTTTTCTTTTTTGTTGTTTTTTTTTTTGAGATGGAGTCTTGCCTTGTTGATCAGGCTGGAGTGCAATGGCCTGATCTTGGCTCACTGCAGCTTCCACCTCCTGGGTTCAAGTGATTCTCCTGCCTCAGCCTCCCGAGTAGCTGGGATTATAGGCGTCTGCCACCATGCCTGGCTAATTTTTTGTATTTTTAGTAGAGACAGAGTTTCACCATGTTGGCCAGGCTGGTCTTGAACTCCTGACCTCAGGTGATCCACTCGCCTTGGCGTCCTGAAGTGCTGGGATTACAAGCGCGAGCCACTGTGCCCAGCTATTGGCGGGCTTTTCTATAGGATATATATTTTTTTGAGACAGTCTCACTTTGTCACCCAGTCTGGAGTTCAGGGTGCTATTTCAGCTCACTATAACCTCTGCTGCCCGGGTTCAAGTGATTCTCCTGCCTCAGCCTCCCGAGTAGCTGGGATTGCAGGCCTGTACCACCACAGCTGGCTAATTTTTATGTTTTTAGTAGAGGTGGGGTTTCACCATGTTGGCCAGGTTGGTCTTGAACTCCTGACCTCAAGTGATCTGCCTGCCTTGGTCTCCCAAAGTGCTGGGATTACACGGATGAGCCACCGCACCTGGCCATGTTAGTGTATTTCTAATTGGAAGATTCTCGGTTGTTGGTATCTGAAGAGCATTTCCACAGGGATGAGTCCTCTACATTTCCCATTTGGGAGGTGTAAGCCTATTGGCCAACAGTCTTGCAACTCAGGTAAAGAGTGCCGGTGTCTGACTGTTCAGTAAGTCAGTTTCCTCTTAATACTTCTATGTTTTCAGTATGTTACTTCCACCTTCACCTGGATAGATGTCCTAGAGTCTCAGGTTCCACCTCTTCAAAGAATAACCCTGTAGGGTTTTGCGTGTGTGTGTGTGTGTGTGTGTGTCTGTGTGTGTGTGTGTGAAAGAGACAGAGATAGAGAATGAATGAGAGAGAATGAGTATATATTTATATCATGGGAGGCTTTCCAACTGCGTTTTATACAGACTTTTGGCCAGTCCTCCTTTTTTCCAGTCCTGCTTATACCCCTGGTATTTGTGCCTTCAAATCGTGAGCCTTTCTAGGGTATATCAAATCAGCCTACTTTTGGGTGTTCTATCTTCTGGCTTAGATTTTAGTTCTCTCTAGTTGGTCGAGTCTTTTTATCACACTTTCCATTTTCTACTTCTACAATTATTTTTTGTCTCCTATTCTCTTTTTTCCTTGTGGGTTTATGCCTTTGAAAAAAAATCTGTTTTCGGGCATTTTAATAGATTTGAGTAGAAAGTGGTGGTAAACCCTGTGTTAAATTTGCCATGTTATGATCAAAAGTGGCCTTTTCCACCTTGGAAAATATTTCATGTAGATCAGTCTTACTCTTTACAACGGTTTTCGTCTCACTCCCTTGTAATAATCCAAATTCTTGAAACAAACTGTATTCACTGATGCCATGTTCTAATGCACTCCTTCTCTAATGTTTTAATACTGTGTACTGTGTACTTAAGTCTCTTTACTAACTCATGAGAGATGACCTAATCACCAAATGTGAATTTTTTCTTGAATTCTCATTTGTTTTTACCTGTATCATCTGATTCTGTTATATATACATAGAAAAGGATTAGTTTTTCGTGTGTTCGGAAATATGCTAATGAAGCCTTAGTTTTGCAGAGAAATCCAATAATTACTGTTTGGTAGAACAGAGTTTTAAAGACTAAATAAATTTAGACTTTTACATATATATGAGCCATTTCTTTTGTGAGTTGCCTGCTCAGTCTTTTTTTCTTTGCCTATTTTTTCTTATTGACATCTAAGAGCTCTTTGCATGCTAAGGTTGTTAACCTTTTGCTACAAATGTTACGAAAATTCCTTTATTGGTGGGGTGCAGTGGGTCACACCTGTAATCTCAGTGATTTGGAAGGTCCAGGTGGGAGGATCACTTGAGGCCAGGAGTTCAAGATCAGTCTGGGCAACATAGCAAGAACTTGACTCTACAAAAAAATAAAAATAAAAAAATTAGCAGGGTATGTGACATGTGCTTGTAGTCCAGTTGTTTGGGAGGCTGAGGTGAGAGAATATCTTGAACCCAGTAGTTTGAGATTGTGGTCCAGCTTGGATGACATTGGATGAGACCCTGCCTCTAAAAAAAAAAAAGAAAAAAAAAAGGAAAGAATTCCTTTCTAGTTATTTGTCTTTAAATGTCATTTGTGTTATATTTGATTTGTGAAGCTTTTAAGCTTTCTGTAGTCTTTACTAATGATCTTTTCTAATGATCTTTACTTTTTGTCATTTTCAGAAAGGCTTTCCTTTCCTGTAAAAGTATATATAGTAGAATACTGTTTGTGCAAAATCTGATCTGTTCTAGATTAATGGTATTTCTTTTTTTTTTGAGATGGAGCCTCGCTGTGTTGCCACGCTGGAGTGCAGTGGCCCAATCTCGGCTCACTGCAGCCTCTGCCTCCCGGGTTCAAGCGATTCTCCTGCCTCAGCTTCCTGAGTAGCTGGGACTACAGGCGCGTGCCACCGTGCCCAGCTAATTTTTGTGTTTTAGTAGAGATGAGGTTTCACCATGTTGGCCAGGATGGTGGTATTTCTAAAGGTTAGTTATTTTAAGTACAAAATTGCACAATGATTTAAAAAATAAATTTTAATGCAAGTAAGGTATATTTTATATGGGATATAAAGAATGGTAAGAAATGACCAAATCTAAGATATGTATATCTCAGAAAACCTTTATTTGAGATAAATATAGGATATAAACTAGTTGAAGAATGTGTGTGTTACTTTACACTACCCCATTTTGAAAGTTCTTTGAAAACAGGAGCCATGTTTTTCTTTTTTAAGTAGCTACATAATGCCTTCTTAGTATCTTTTAATGATTCACTTATGTGATGAGCTGCATTTTAAAAATTTTCATTTTCAGCTTTTGCAAGATGCTGAAGTGTGGAAAGAACAAGTGAGTGAACTTAATAAACAGAAAGTAACATTTGAAGACTCCAAAGTACACGCAGAACAAGTTCTGAATGATAAAGAAAATCACATCAAGGTAAATGGCTCTACTGGTTTTAGTGACCAAGTTGGCTGGAATTTTACTCTAACTCTGAAATTTGAAAACTAGTTTTTAGCAGCTTTTATTTTCACAACATATTTTCATAACATATTTGGCCAGATTGTCAAATGTTTCTTGAAGACTTACTGATTTGTCATATGTACATACACATGCACACACACATACTTCTATGAATATTCTGTGTGTCCTTTTTTCTTCTCTATATTTTAGCCTAGGTATTTAGTAAAGAAATAAAAATAATGGTTTTTACTGTTTCTCTTCAGGATGCTATCTGCTCTTGTTAGGAGGTTGGAAGAGTTTGAGAAATTGGACATATAGTTATATATATTAATTGAATATCTTTAACTGGTGTATGTACTTTCATGGAGAGGAATACTTTTAAAAAATAAATTTAATTGAAACTTGACTCCAATCGTAAGAACAAAAGGATTTTTTGATTTTTTTCTTTTCCTACTCATCTAAAAAAATCTTAATGCTGGTAAATACAGATACTCAAGTATATCAAATAATGATATGTAAAACTAACGTTCTATAATTTACAGAGTGATGTGGATGTTGTCATATTGAAAATGATGCTCTCACTCATAGGTGGGAATTGAACAATGAGAACATTTGGACCCAGGAAGGGGAACATCACACACCGGGGCCTGCTGTGGGGTGGGGGAAAGGGGGAGGGATAGCATTAGGAGATACACCTAAAGTAAATGATGAGTTAATGGGTGCAGCACACCAACATGGCACATGTATACATACGTAACAAACCTGCACATTGTGCACATGTACCCTAGAACTTAAAATATAATAAAAATATATGTATATATAAAAAGAAAGTGATGCATCTGTGCTAGTTAAGTTGCTGCTAAGAATATTTTCAAAATTCCAGCTTTCTGAGTTTTATTCAGAATTTGGCATACACACACACACACACACACACACACACGAGATGGAGTTTCAATCTTGTCACCTAGGCTGGAGTGCAATGGCACCATCTCGGCTCATTGCAACCTCTGCCTCCTGGATTCAAGTGATTCTCCTGGCTCAGCCTCCTGAGTAGCTGGGACTACAGGCATGTGCCACTATGCCTGGCCAATTTTTTTTGTATTTTTAGTAAAGATGGGGTTTCACCATTTTGGCCAGGCTAGTCTTGAACTCCTGACCTGAGGTGATCCGCCCACCTCAGCCTCCCAAAGTGTTGGGATTACAGGCATGAGCCACCGTGCCTGGCTGTGGCATATTGTTTTATTTATTTTTTCTAAACTTCCTCTACTAAAGGCTTTGGGATTCTCTTAAAGATAACAAGAAGGAGATGCTAACCTCAAGCTCTGCTGAAAGGTGCAGACCATGTTATTTGTGCCTGGAGCTCTGAAGAGAGGGAGGAGATCGAAGGGTGAAAATTGTAGAGCAGCACATTATTTTTAGGTGGGTCCCACCAGAGGAATACGTGACACGTCATTTGATTATCTGTAGTGTTAGAAAATATTTCTTTATTCAACAAAATTCAAAAAGTACTTTTGGAAAACCTCTAATGTTCCGTTCAAAGTCTCTTTTATAAATGTCTTTATTTCAGTTGAACTCCTCAGCTAATTGTTTCCTTGAATAAATCAAGTAAAAATCTACGATCTTTTTATACATTTTGTATCTCACTGCAGATGTGTTTGGTGTCGCACAGAATTTACTCTCATGTTAATTAGGCCACTGTTATTTGTGGCATGTGAGAAATGTCATATACAAAAATATTTTACTACTTTTTAGTTGTATAGTATTAATATGTACTATACTTGATTTGGGAATAACTAGTTTTGGTTTTCATCTTGCAGAGTTTAATAGTCAATAAATGTTACCATTTCTCAAGACTTTACGATGCCTTAATAAGAGGTGGAAAATAAGAGCTCTTGTGTTGTTATTTATGTGGATTGATTTTTAAACTTTAACTGTACATTCAGAAGTTGTAAAGCTGTTAGCATAAGGCATTACCCTCTCTATTTTTCCCCTTTGTTAAATGTGAAGACTCTGACTGAACGCTTGCTAAAGATGAAAGATTGGGCTGCTATGCTTGGAGAAGACATAACAGATGATGATAACTTGGAATTAGAAATGAACAGTGAATCGGAAAATGGTGCTTACTTAGGTATTAAGTCATGACTCATCTCCTTTTGCTAAAATGGTGACTAGCTCTTCTATTTCCTTTTTGTTCCCTGTGTGCACCATGTTCTTTATATGCTTTTACTTTGGCACATGCTGTCTGTCTGACACACTGTCCTTTCTCACCATCCCTTATAGTTTAGCTTCAGCTGGAGCACTGCCTTTTCAGTAAGTCTTTTCCAGCTACTCAGACACACTTACAGCCTCCTTCCTTTGTTTTCTTTGTGTATTGTGCATATCTTTATTATAGCCGTTTTCAAAATTACATCATAATCATTTCAATGCCTGTTTTTCCCTGTACTGTAAGCTAATCACATGAATGACTAGTTTGAAAAACAAGTGTTCTATAAATGAATACTTAAGGATACTTATTTTGCTTTTGTCAGAGGTTCAGATGGTTACAGTACTTTTAATCTTAGCCATTCAAATTGTTATTGGCCATTGCTGGTTGTGCTCTGAAGTTGGCAAAAGTGGCAAAATTTAATTTTCACTATAGCCCCTTCCTGTATTCTCACACCAATTCCTTTGACCTAAAAAAAACCTTTTTTTTTTTGAAATATGGCAACATAGGAAGTTCTAAAACTAGTACAGAGGTCCCATGTATCCCTCTCTCATTTTACCCCAGTGGTAGTTCTTCAGACTTTTATGTCCTGTTCCCTAGCCCCCTGCATAATTAACAGATTTATTAAGGAGGAAAAAGTGTGATTAAAAATTTTTTTTGTGATAATATGTTGGAAAAAATTACATCCCTAAAATAAGTATATAAAGTTCTGTTTGTGCTTTTCCGTTTTTACTTTATTATATATAAAATAATCCTTTCTCTATTTGAGAAAATTCATGCTTATTTAATGTTATTTCAACTTGGGTTATAATTTTACTCATATTTTGCATGCTGTAAGAATCCAAGAATAGTTAACGATTGTGGTCTATATTTAGATGAATATCTAATCCTTGTTATAACTCTGTTCTTGGAGTTAGAGCTGAAGAACCTTGTTAAATGGTACGACACTTCAGTGCTTTTATTGTTTAGCTTCCTGGGAGCAGGTCCAAGGCCATTCTGCTTTATACCAAATTCTTTATTGTAGCAAGAAGAGGGATTATAAGTTTCTGGTTTAGTGAACTGATAAAATCATTTTGATGTCTGTTGTCGTATTGCACTATTTTCTCAGATCATTGTTGTGCTTTTGATTTTCACTGTAGATAATCCTCCAAAAGGAGCTTTGAAGAAACTGATTCATGCTGCTAAGGTTTGTGCTATTAGATACATATAAAGAATAAGGAGGAAGAAAGAGAACGTGGATTACTCATGTCTCCTTAGTAACTGTTTAAAAAGTCCATTTTATTGTTCCCATATAAATATATTTAAAAATTATCAGAATTTTCATCATCAATTGCTTTTTACTTTCAATTATTAACTTTAGAAATTCATATAATTTTTGGAATTTATCAAAATAAAAAATACTAAGTTCTGTACTCATTTTTTCAGATAAGAATATATTTAAAATGTTTCCTGTATTTTATGTTGTACTTCCCTCAGTGCATTCTTTTTCTTCTAGTCTCAGTATTTTCTTACCCCTTCTGCCCTATATCCTATTTTAAGTAAATACTAGATTCCTTTTTTTCTGGCTTATTCCTTCTCTTTTCCACCCTAGTAGTGGTATCCTCATTTTTGCTGATGTATGTGAAGTCTTGGTAATGTAGTTTGAAGGCTGTTTTAATAAAAACTTTTGTTGAAAGTAAATAGAATGAAAATAGTCACTTTCTTGAGCATCCAGTGGAAAGCATTCACTACTTTTCCCTACCCCTTCTTCTGAGACTTACAAGTATTGATGACTTTGCTGGTTTTTTTAAGATAGAAGCTGCATTATTGGTTTCTGTATTCCAGGTGATAATTTCATCAAAACAATAAAATCGCTTAAAAAGTGTAAGGGGTGTTATAGTGAGGTTTTATGGGTTTTTTTTTTTTTGTATAACTGATTAATGTTACTTTTTTCCTTCTTCCCTTCTTTAAAGTTAAATGCTTCTTTAAAAACCTTAGAAGGAGAAAGAAACCAAATTTATATTCAGTTATCTGAAGTTGATAAAACAAAGGAACAGCTTACAGGTAGGTCATTGACATACACACTTTGAATGTTTTTCTAAGTAAGTACATCTCCTTGCAGAGAATGGCAAAAATTAATTGAATTAACTTTGGGAAGATCCAGTTTTTTTTTTTTTAACTTTTGTTCTTGTTGGGTATTTGTGAAACATTAGTCCTGGTTTTTGTTGTCATTGTTGCTAAAGGCATATCGACTTCCTCTATATTTATGTGAAGTTAAGGAAATTTTTTAAAAAACATTTAAAACCGTATTCATCTTTGAATTACAGTGTTATGTGTTTGAATGGTTTTAGATGTTAAAAAGTAGCAAATTGAAACTTAATGTTTAAAGTCTTTGTTAATTGAAACATTGATCTTCAATAGTGGTACTATTTGCAGTATGATTTGTTCCTTTAATGTACATACGTAGTATATTAGTACATACAAGAGTGATGTTAGACCTGCAGAAACAAAGGTTTTGTTTTAATTGAAAACATTTATGTTTATTTTGCTGATAGTGTTTGTATTTTCAAAAAGTAAACAAGTTATGTCAATATGTTTGAAAATTTTTAAAGTTGGGATAGATAGCATCTCATTTTGTAAAAATAAAAAATAAAAAGTATAAAGATTTACCATATACATTTGCGTCAGAAAAGACTGGAAGGACATACTCAAATGTCAACAATGATTATCTCTGAATATGGGATTATAGGCAGATGTTTATATTCTTTTTACTTATCTATTTTCAAAAACTTCTACAGTAAGTGAACTGCATTTATAATACTGTTTTAAAAGATTGAACTACCAAAGATAGAGGTTATTAAAAAATTATATCCCTACTCACATGATTTTAGTAATTGGATTATTTTTGGATTTCAAGAAACATTAGTATTAGTTTAAGAGAATGTTGCTATATGTAAAGCATTGCACTAAAAACCATGGGAGATTCACGGAAGGAAAAGATAGCTTACTTTCAAGGAAGCTGTGTTTCAAAAAATGTGTGTAGAAAGTGCCAGAGTAGCAAGGAAATTTGTTCACCAGTTATCCGACTCCTTAATACAGTTTCCTGGCAAATCTTTGTTTTTTTCTTAGACTAATATTTGGAGACTCTTTGTCGGTCCGTACTCTTCTTCCAAATCTAACTTTGTTTTTTTAATGGATCTTGAAAGATAAATTTCTGTAATTGATCTTTTATTCATAGCATGAAGATTTTCCTCTAAACTGTTTCTTCCTTTTCTGGTAATCATTTACAGTGGTCTTTAAGTTACAATTTGAAACAAAATAGCTAGAGTAGAAGTAGAAAAATATGGCCAGGCGTGGTGGCTCACGCCTATAATCCCACCACTTTGGGAGGCCAACGTGGGTGGATCACTTGAGCTGGGGAGTTCAAGACCAGCTTGGTCAACATAGTGAAACCCTGTCTCTACTAAAAATACAAAAATTAGTCGGGCGTGGTGGCCCATGCCTGTAGTCCCAGTTGCTTGGGAGGCTGAGGCACGAGAATCACTTGAACCTGGGAGGTGGAGGTTGCAGTGAGCCAAGGTTGCACCACTGCACTCCAGCCTAGGCAACCCAGCGAGACTTTGTCTCAAAAAAAAAAAAAAAAAGAAAAGAAAAAGAGTACATAAGTATATTAAAGAATTAAGTGTTGGGTTGTAGTTTGCTTGTTTGTTTTACAATAGGGATGATTAAATTTTAGTAGAGATAATACCCAACGTTAATTTCTTTACGTGATTGTTCTTGGCAATGGCTTAAAGCCTAGGTCAATGAATTTTTTTTTCTCATGTAGATTAAAAAATTTCTGTGGAAAGATAGTTATGTACAATTTCCTATACATTTAATCATTTAATGTTTAGGTATTTATGTAAACTGTTCTTTTGGTTTGTATGTTTAATGGGTTATATTAGTTCATTCTCACATTGCTGTAAAGAACTACCTGAAACTGAGTAGTTTGTAAAGAAAAGATGTTTAATTGGCTCATGGTTTTGCAGGCTGTACAGGCTTCTGCTTCTGGGGAGGCATCAGGAAATTTACAGTCATGGTGGAAGGCGAAGGGGAAGCTAGCACATCTTACATGGTGGGAGCAGGAGGAAGAGAGTGAAGGGGGGAGGTGTTACACACTTTAAAACAACCAGATCTCATGAGAACCCTTATCACCTAGGGGGAGACAGCACTAGGAGGATGGTGATAAACCATTAGAAACCACCCCCTTGGTCCAATCACCTCCCATCTGGCCCCACCTCTAACATCGGGAATTACAATTCAACATGAAATTTGGATGGGGACACAAAACCAAACCATATCATGAGAGTTTTAGAATAATTAAATACCATTACATGTAATTGCTAAAATTTTCATGCTTGTTAATACTATTTCCAAAACTCCCCTCTTTAGGCAGAGTGAGTTTTGTCTTTGAAGATTTGTGGTGGTGATTCATATACATGTTATGGGAGATGATGCCTTCCTTCATCTTAGAGGAGTTGAGGTTATTATCTTGGTACCTTAATGTTAGAGATGTTCAGAGTTGGTACTTCAATTTTAGAGGAGCTCAGAGTTCAGGTAATTAGTTAGAAGAGAAACGAGGTTTTTAAAAAAATTGGTGCATAAATTATAAAGCATTCATAATTATTTAGAATGATTCATTTTTATAGATTTTTTTAAAGATGGTTTGGCAGTTGAAACAAAGCTTAAATTTGGTATTTTTCTCTCTGGTCTTGATCTGTTTTAAACTAGGAGTATGTTTGGGCATTTGTTATGAGAAGATCTAGATTTCTGGCTTGACTTATATGTCAAAATTTTAGCTTAAAAGGGAGGGCTAGGTAGAATTCAAGTATTATTGAGAGATAAAGTTTTTACTAGATAAAAACAGGCATTATTCATCACCTGGAAATAGTTTTACAGGGAATGTTGAACTACAGTATCTCCCTTTAAAACGCTTATCTCCAAAACCTTCCTGAGAACTTCAGTGGCATTTAGCTCTAAAATTGAAAATTAGATGCTAGAATTAGAATGTTGAAGGTTTTGGGAATCCTATAAATAATAACAAAAGTTAAAAGAATTTTTTTTTTTTTTGGAGACTGGGTTTCCCTTTGTCACCCAGGCTGGAGTGCAGTGGCGTGATCTTGGCTCACTGCAAGCTTTGCTTCCCAGGTTCAAGCAATTCTCCTTCCTCGGCCTCCCAAGTAGCTGGGATTACAGGCAAGCTCCACCATGCCTAATTTTTTGTATTTTAAGTAGAGACAGGGTTTTGCCATGTTGGCCAGGCTGGTCTTGAACACCTGGCCTCAAGTGATCCACCCACTTCGGCCTTCCAAAGTGCTGAGACGTACAGGCGTGAGCCACCGTGCCCGGCCAAAATTAAAACAATTTATATAGCTCTTTAATTAAGATATTAATACACTCAATGGAACCCTATTCAGCCATCAAAAAATAATGGGATCCTGTTTTGTGGCAACATGAGTGAGCCCATTTTAAGTGAAATAAGCCACACCAGAAAGAGAAATGGTGCATGTTCTCACTCATATATGGGAGCTAAAAAAAGTTGATCTCATACAAGTAGAGAGTGGAATAGTAATAGTAATATGAGGGTGGGAAGTATAGAGGGTAGGGGGTTAGGGAGAGGTTAGTTAGCAGATACAGAATTATAACTAGATAGGTGGAGTCATTTCTAATGTTCTATAGCACTGTAGGGTGGCTAGTTAACTTATGGTATATTTCTTTTTCTTAGATCTACTTTATTTGTCATATTGTTATTTTTGAATAGCTAGAAGAGAGGATTTTGAATGTTCATAACATAAAGAAATGACAAATGTTAGAGGTGATGGATATGCTAATTATCCTGATAGGATTATTACACATCAAATACCTGTATTGAAATATCATACTGTACCACATAAATATGTACAGTTTTTATGTGTCAATCAACTAATAACAATAAAAGCATTTAGGTAAACAAAATACCTTATAGATTTTCTGTTATTGGAAAGAGTTTAGATTATTAATAATTTATTATTTTTAGTAATTTTTATCTTTCTGAAATGTTAATATGCAACTCAAAATGTTTACTCCTTTAATTATGACTTAAAATTTTTATATAGAGCATATTAAAAATCTTCAGACTGAACAAGCATCTATGCAGTCAGAAAACACACATTTTGAAAATGAGAATCAGAAGCTTCAACAGAAACTTAAAGTAATGACTGAATTATATCAAGAAAATGAAATGAAACTCCACAGGTAATAAAAATTATGTTAACTCCACTGAACAGCAAGTAAAATAGCTTTAGAGATATATGTTACATAGTTAGCTGTAGTGATTATTGAAAGTTCTCAATTTATGATTAGATTGTATTTCATCAACTTATTTTTAAGAAAGGTATTTGATCTGGAAACACTTTTTTTCAACAAAGAAAATATTGTAAGTGATGTTGGAATTTCCAAGCTAGTTAACAGAATCCTCTTTAGCTTCTAGTAAGTAGTCAGAAAATTATTGCCTTAAACTTCCTAATACTGGCAGGGAATCTGAGTAGACACTCTTGATTAAACTGCCCGTTGATTCCATCTCTGATATATGTAAAACTGATTTTTCTGTTCTGTGCAAGTTGCTTCTGCCCAAGTGTTCCTTGTCTTAGTAAATGGCAGTGTCGTTTACTTAGTTACTTAGGGCGGCTCCTCAAGCCATTTTTGACTTCTCTCTTGCTTTTATATCTCCTATTTATTCTGTCATTAAATCCTGTCAGCTTTTTTATAGCCTGAATCTGACCACTTTTTACCATCTTCCATATTAGCCTAGTCCAAGTCATCAACAGTTAATACTTGGCTTATTTTAGTAGCGTTATGAGTAGTCTCCTTCTTTCCACCCTTTCTCCTGCACTGTGTTTTCTCTGCAACATGCAGGATGACCCTTAAAATGTGAATTGGGAGTATGGTCACTCTCGTGCTCAAAATCCCTGAATGCCTTTATATCACACTCAACCCACAGCTTTTATATCTTGGCTTACAAGACAGTACGGGATTGGACCCTTGGCCACCTCTTTAATTTTAGCTTATTCATGTTCTTTTTCCTCTCAGTACCCTCCGTCCAGCACTGGCCTTTTTGATGCTCTTTAGCACATTTACCTCAGGGTCTTTTGTGCTTGTTCCTTCTTCCTGGAATGATGTTTCCTTATGTATTTGAATGGCTCAGTTCTTCATTTTATTAGGCCTGGGTTCAAATGTTACCTCAAAGAATCCTCCCCTGGCTGCTCTAACTAAAATAATACCTGCTACTCTTTATCTGCGTCTTTTGCCTCATAGCTCTTATTGTCCTCTGATGATTGATTGCTTTTATTTCTTTTATCTTCCTTATGTTAGATATAAGCTCTGAGAGAAAATTATTTTCTTCACTTCTGTATTCCCAGTGCCTAAAGCTACATGAGACACGTGATAACTGTTCAGTACATGTTTGTTGAATATATGTACAAATATGTTCAGTGCCCTTATATATTGGAGTGAAGGAGTGTGTGTGTGTGTATGCATGCTGTTGCCTAAATGCCTAAGTACACTGAAGACCCTTGAGATATCTGAAGACTCTAGATTTTCAAATAGTACCATAGCACATATTGTTTTCATCATAAAGGGTAATACAATGTAACAGACTTTCAGGTTCCTTTAGGCTCTTAATGATAGTTATTACAGTTGTTCCTCATTATTTATAGAATCTGTATTTGTGAATTCACTTACTAGCTAAAATGTATTTGTAAATCAGATCAGTACATGCAGAGCTTTTGTAGCCATTCATGGACATACTCAGAATGATGAAAAATTTGAGTTGCCCAATGTGCATGTTCCCAGCTGAGGTCAAACAAGGTGACGCTCTGCTTTCTTGTTTCAGCTCTCATTCTGTAAACAAGTGTCCTTTTTACAGTATATTTAGTACCTCATTTTTTACATTTTTATGCTTTTTGCTGGTGATTTAGCTGTTTAAAATGCCCCCTAAGCATAGTGCTGAACTGCTATATAGTGTTTTGAAGCACAAGAAGGCTGTGATATGTGTTACGGAGAAAATACATGTATTAGATAAACTTTGTTGAGGCATGAATTACAGTGCTTTTGGCTGTGAGTTCAATGTCAATAAATTAACAATTTGTATTAAATAAGGTATCTTTAAACAGAAGCATACGAAAAACAGGGTTATATATTGATTGGTTGGTAAAATTGTTGTGACCAGAGGCGGTAGCAGGAAGCTAACCCTTTATTACCCTTAGGAGCAGTGATCTAGTGTTTGCTAATTTATGATTTATAGTGACTTTATGGAACGTAAGTAGCACAAATAATGAGAATCTACTTTATATATTAGGAAACTCGTAGAGAGTACCAATGCTTCTTTGAGATCAGGATGCTGGGTAGTGCTTGGCTCATTCACTGCCAAGTTCTATACTTCAGTCGTGATTTGGATTCAGTTCACAATTAAAAAGTTGTTATTTGTTATGGACCTTTGGCCCTTTGGGACTGCTCAGGGTATGCAAGAGACTAAACCTGACAAAATGGAAGAATTACAGTATAACCTCAGGGTTTTTCAGCCAGTATGCCTAGGAGTTGGGCCCTTCTTTTTAGGTTAGAATGAAAGGTATTAAAGTAAAACTTGGATATAAAAGTGATTGAGGTAAAAAATATTTTTGAGTGTATCTTTTGAATAAAAAAAGTATATGGTTGTTTATAGAATTTTGATGAGTAATGTTTAACATTTCAAAGAAAAGGTATTTTCTTTAGCTTTTTAAAGGAAGGATAGGAAACTGAGTAGTACCCTAGTTGTGTGTGTTGTTCACATGATTTCATTCGTTAGTTTAAAATTATTTTAAATTCCTAAAATATTTTACATTTCCTTCTTATATTTAACTAGCAAGTAGTTTATATTAACTAGCAAGTAGTTTAACTACTTGCTACTGAAATTCAATGAATTATGCCATTGGCACTTCTTGAGAGTAGAATATTGAGTTGATAGTACCAGTGAAGTGTTAAATTTATATTCTTGCTGCATATAGTATAATTTAAGTTGAGTCTAGGTGTTGGCTTGATGTTTTTCGTGACTGATATACCATTTTCCCAAATTTAATAATGGAAACAAATGAAATGGTTAGGACCTAGAAGCTTGATGTGTCACCTTTTTTTTTTTTGTTTGTGGGCCAGGTGGTGCAGTGTGGATGCGGTCTGCAACCTCCGCCTCCGGTTAAGGATTCTTTGCCTTAACCTCCGGGGTTTCACCATGTTGGCCAGGCTGGCCTCAAACTCCTGACCTCTAGTGATCCTGCCCACCTTGGCCTCTCAAAATGTGGGGATTACAGGCATGAGCCACCATGCCTGGCCCTTGATGTGTTACTTTAAATATATATGATGGTTTTTTTTTTTTTTTTTGAGATAGAGTCTCGCTCTATTGCCCAGGCTGGGGTGCAGTGGCATGATCTCGGCTCACTGCAACCTCTGCCTCCTGGGTTCAAGCAATTCTCCTGCCTCAGACTCCCGAGTAGCTGGGATTACAGGCGCGTGCCACCATGCCCAGCTAATTTTTGTATTTTTAATGGAGATGGGGTTTCACCATGTTAGCCAGACTGGTCTCGAACTCCTGACCTCATGATCTGCCCACCTCGGCCTCCCAAAGTGCTGAGATTATAAGCATGAGACTCTGCGCCCGGCCAAGATGTGATATTTTAAGTCATATCATCAGGTCTGCTTTCACAATGTAATTTATATTATTAATAGGCCCACCCAAATTCAGTGGGAAGGTACATAGACCTCACCTTTTATCAGGAGAGGTGGCAAAGAATTTCTGGCTATCTTCAGTCTACACAGTCTGTAAAAACACATCTCTCTTCCATATCCATGCCTGTTGCACTTTTGTGCTTTTCCTAAGGAGATGACTTATTTTGTTACAACATCCATGAAAGTGACTGACCTTAGGGAATGCTTTCTAAGCAATAGGTAATGTAGTGTGTAGAATACAAAACATTTACTGCCACACTGCAAGACTTCTTCAGTAGTTTGTCTTGTTCCTTCTCAAAGTTCATGAAGGAGGGTAGATATCCATTTAGGACTCCGAATGTGTTTTCCTATGGTGTTCAATAAATATTTCTTAGGTGACCAAGGTTGTTAATAATAGTATGTGAAGTGAAACCACATGGGTATTATAGCATAAAAGAGTCAGTGCTTATGAGCTCCAGGCTTTGGTTTAATTATTTCTCTGTGCTTCATTTTCGTTTTTGTAAGATGGGAATAACAGTACCACCCTTCTTGTAGAGCTGTTGTGGTAATTAAATAATACATGTAAAAGTCTAAGAACAGTTTTTGGTACATACTAATGGCTTAATAAGTTATCTATTATTATTATTAATAGAACTAGATGTAAATAGGACTGCTACTACTACTGTTTACTTTGGGTTCATTGTAATTATAATTGTGTGTGTGTGTGTGTGTGTGTGTGTGTGTGTGTGTGTTTACTCACCTGGAAGCCTAATCACTAACCAATATAAAAATGAACGAAACACATTTTATTGGTGACTTCTTACTAGCAAATGTGATGCTTGTTTATACAGAAAGACTTGATAAGTGATAGTCATAATAGTTTTTATTAAATATATCTTTGATCCTATTTTTAAGACAAATTTATATAGAAAACTCTTGAAACTATTAGTAGTTCTGTATTAGACACAGTGCTTTACAATTTCAGTTTATAATATTAAATTCCACACCGGGTTTATTTATACAGGTACTTTTTTTTTCCTTGTAGGTGATGTTTTCAGTGGTATTTTAGAAATCATTTTACAGGAATCATCAGTTTTGATACATTAAAAAGATAGAATTGATTATCTTATGACATGTATTAAGAGAATTATAACTTTTTTGTTTTTAAGGAAATTAACAGTAGAGGAAAATTATCGGTTAGAGAAAGAAGAGAAACTTTCTAAAGTAGATGAAAAGATCAGCCATGCCACTGAAGAGCTGGAGACCTATAGGTATTAAATACATTTTCCCGGTTTCTTTTTTGGGATGGGAAGAGTATCTAAAAAACTTAATGCCAGAAAAAATAATAAATCAAATGAAAATAGAAAACATTTTAAAATCTAACAGGTGGTACAAACAAAAAAATGTATTTTTGTCTCATCACTTTTCATTCAGATTTCTTGGTCTTGAGCAATTATACAGAAAACGTAAAGAGGAAAAATGTTTTTCTTTCAGGTTGTGTGATTTTTAAAATTTCTCAAAGTTGAATATGGACAGTTCTATTTTATGTTAGTGTCAATATAAATAGATATTTATTTTAAGGCCTTTCCTCATTGCTTCCAATTGAGAAGAATGTATGTAATATTAGTGACTCAATAGGTGTGCCACAAAAAGAAGAGTGAGCCATAGAGCATTCTGAAGTATTTAAAAGACTATAAATCCAGATTTTACCTTGGTTTGATCCTTACTAGATCCCAGGAAATAGAAAATATAGAGGAAAAAAGGGGCAAGATTCAGCAGTATCCCAAATAGTTGTGATACTTCATTTTACCATGTAGTAAATGGTAAATTGAGCAAGCTTGAGTTTTATCCAAAATAAGTTATCTTGTTAGTCTCATAAAAGTAACAAGTAACATTTTACTTCACAACGATTGCTAATTTCCTAGAATTCTATTAAGACTACCCACATCTGGCCAGGCATGGTGGCTGACGCCTATAATCCCTGTACTTTGGGAGGCCAAGGTGGATGGATCACCTGAGGTCAGGAGTTCGAGACCAGCCTGGTCAACATGAAACCCCATATCTACTAAAAATACAAAAAATTAGCCGGTCATGGTGGCGGGCACCTGTAATCCCAGCTACTCAGTAGACTGGGGCAGGAGAATCATTTGAACCCTGGAGATAGAAGTTGCAGTGAGCTGAGATTGTGCCACTCCATCCTGGGCAACAAGAGCGACACTCTGTTTAAAGAAAAAAAAAATTGACCACCAACATCTGAATAAATCTTCTAGGATCATTCTTCTTAAAAATAAAAAAAAACAACAACACAATATACCACGTAAATATTTGTGTGACTTTTGGTTTAGGTAAACTCAAGTAGTAGTATTAAGTTGAAATCAATGTTAAAATTAGTTTAGGAAAAAATATACTGTAGAACCTGTTAGAGGTGGTTATTTCTTAATGTGGAGTTCTGGAGTTTTTTTTTTTTCCTTCATGAAATAGAGCATTCTGGGTTTTCTAATAAATACTTTTTTAGTAGAGAGTATGTTCTGTCATTTCATATTACATGTTAATAGTAGAATAATTATTCATTCCATTTAGAAAGCGAGCCAAAGATCTTGAAGAAGAATTGGAGAGAACTATTCATTCTTATCAAGGGCAGGTATATATATATGTGTGTGTGTGTGTGTGTGTGTGTGTGTGTGTGTGTATAAAATTTAAAACAATTCTGATTTCTTTGAACTGGTGCAGGAATATAATTACTTGACCCGTTGTACACCTCTTTTGAGGTGTTGCATGTGGCTGTGGGACATTTCCCAGGAGCCAAAGATTCTGAGATAAGAAATCTTTTTTAAAATTGCCGTATTGGCTGGGTGTAGTAGCTCATGCCTGTAATCCCAGCACTTTGGGAAGTCGAAGTGGGTGGATCACTTGAGGTCAGGAGTTCGAGACCAGCCTGGCTAACATGGTAAAACCCTGTCTCTACTAAAAAAAAAAAAAATACAAAAATTAGCCAGGTATGGTGGCACATGCCTGTAATCTCAGCTACTTGGGAGGCTAAGGCAGGAGAATCACTTGAACCCTGGAGGCGGAGGTTGCAGTGAGCTGAGATCGCGTCACTTGCACTCCAGCCTGGGTGACAGAGTGAGACTCTGTCTCAAAAGATAAATAAATAAATAAAATTGCCATATCTCCTGCTGCTTTGGGAAGGTAGATTGCATCACATAAACGTGTATCAGCAGTGGGGTCTCATACTCAGTCAGGCTAGTTATATGTTAACTGGCAATTCCTAAAGTAAAAGTTTACTAGACAAAAAATTTAATTGTCTTTACATTCAGTTTTTTTTTTTTTAAATATAATAGATTATGTAGACATGAAAATTTGCTTTAAAAATGTTGCCTACCCTTCAGAGATGCTTGGAATAGTTTTGAGTTGTGCGCCACATCACAGTGGTAGATGTGAATGTTTTTTACTTAAGAAAAATAATTGTCAGTAGCATTTTAATTACTTTCTTTTTCAGATTATTTCCCATGAGAAAAAAGCACATGAGAATTGGGTAAGTTTTAAATTTCTTTAAGTCTCTTTTGTCCAATTGTATTTTGTTTTCAGAAGTTACGTTGCTTATTTAAATTAGATGAAAATAAATATAGTATTCTGAAAAATAAGTTTCTTTTAATTTTACAAGTAGTGAAATTATGTTCCTTGTGAACTAAACAGTTTGTTCCAACACAGTTATTAGAAAAATCTGATTTTTCCTTCTTTGCTTTTATCACATTGCTTCTTTGAAAGGAGTTTGTACTCCATGGGGAAGGTGATATAATGTTCATGGATTGATTGTTTCAGGGCACTGGATTGCCACTAATTAGTTGTGGACAAGCTACTTAAAATTCTTTGGGACTATTTCCTCATTTGTGTAACAGTGGGATTAGATTAAGTGATCTTCAAAGCCCCTTCGAGTTCTAAAAGTCATAAAATTCTGTTACCTGATTGTCAGTGTTGAATTACTGGGTACACATTAAGAAAAGGGTCATCTTGAGAAATAGTGTATTTGTGCTCCAGAGGAACTAACTGTGTGAGGAAGTGATGAGGATGCAGATTTTGACTAATTATAAGAAAGACACTCTAACATATAGGACTGTTGTAATAGCTGGTCTTTGGAGTACTTGTCACTAGGAGTCTTCAACAGTAGGCAGTTTGCACAGTGGGTGAATACATGGAGTCTGGAATTAGGTTGTCTTGGCTCGTGTCCTGGCTCCATCACCTATCATCAGTTTTCTTATGTGTAAGATAGAGATAGCAGTAGTACCTGTTTCATAGGGTTATTGTGATGATTAAATTCATGTAAGGTTGTTGCCAAATGCCGGACACACAGTATACATTCAGCGAATGTTAACTGTTGTTATTGTTGTAGTGAAGCTTGGTGGATATTTCTTAGACATGTTGGAGTGGAGATTCCAGCCTAGGGTGAGAGATTAGGTATGTTGAATGTCTAGGTCCTCCTCAGTTGTAAGATTCTGTATGCTTTGGTATTGAGGGTTCAAATGAAAATTTGTTACTAAATTAAGCTGGGCTTGGAGATGAATTTAGTTAACCACTCCTCACCACTTGTAAAATACTTAGATGTAGATTACTCTTTGAAGATGGAGAGGTCCACACACAGTCCCAGGGTAAGATGGTAACCAGACTGTTTCTGGAAGGGCAGCAGGAACATCTTACAGATCTTAGAGAGACACTGACTTGTAAAGATTAGAATGAAAACCACAAACAACAATGGCCAAGAAGGGAATATGCTGAGGCCCAGAGGTAACAATTCCACATGCCTTCCTCACCCCTGCGTATTTAGTGAAGTCTTCTAAGGTAGATAAAGGTTATCTCAGATGACATGGGTGTAGGCTGCAAAGAGACAGTTAAGCAGTTGGATATAAAGATCAGGACAGCCGGATGACACCTAGGATATATCTGTCCTCACGTGTTCTAGAGCACAGGGCAGGCAGGAAAACCCAAGGAACCACAGGCTAAAGAATTATATATCAGGAAGGTCACTTGGGAGAAGCTCCACAGACAAGATGTGTTTTTAGCTGAATTGGGATTGGTAGAGGGAATGAAAGTGACACTGAGCAGTAGCTTGTCACACGCTCCAGAGCGGAGCTACCCACAGGAGCAGACTGGGGTCTGGGCAGAAGACACTTAATAGGAGAGTCTCATATTAGTTTCTGAAAAGTCACGTGGTAACAGAGTTTAACTTGTTTTTTAGGGAAAAAGTGTTCATTTCAATGAACTAATCACCCAATCAGATAGAATCCAGGCTGGCTGAGTTTAGAGTCCATGAGGCTCTGAACGTTTGACCCCAGGGTGGATGGGGACAAGGACATGGCTCAAACTGTCAACTTTAGAGATTTGAGGGTAGGGGGATAATAAAGTCTCAACTACACAAAAATGATGTTTATTAAAATCTCTTGTGTTCTAGGCACTCTACTTAAAGGCCTTTTACATACATTACTTGTTCAATCTACTCAGTAACTCCGTAAAGTAGGTATTATAATCCCGGATTTATAGATGAGGAAACAGCCTAAGGTCGTATGACTAGAGGTTACGTAAAGAGTGGATATAGAAATTCTGATCTTTCAGAGTCTAAGTCTTACACTTTTTCTTACTTCAGTGATTATGATTTGTATACCATTGCTGTGATATATATATATTTTTAAAAAATTTAATGAATATTTATATTGACATATTTGTGCTTATTTTTTAAGTTTATATAAATGTATTTTTAAAATGTGTTATTTTCTTCAAGTTGGCAGCTCGGAATGCTGAAAGAAACCTCAATGATTTAAGGAAAGAAAATGCTCACAACAGACAAAAGTAAGTATCTTAGTGGGAACATTTAAAATTAGTTATTCTGTTATTTCATTAATTAGGTAATACTTTTATAAGGTTAAGTAAGAAAACTTGCAGTGCATCCAGCATATCTTGTGAGATATCTGTTAGTTTTACTAGGAATGTCTAGTTGTTTTTGTTTGTTGAAGTACTGTCTTAGGTCACTGAGGTGGCACTTGGAGGAAACTGTTAACAGATTATTCTGCAAAAAGTGTAACTAAAATTTTTTTTTAAACCAGTGTAGATGGATGGAGGTAAAAATGGATGGAAAGAGAAAGGATGAATCTCTCTGACCTAGTAATGCCCAGAATATCAGCCTCTTTTAATGGATAAGTAGATAGAATAATATTCATTAATATCTCTCATTTCCTGGTTTTGTAGCATTGGGTGACGTTGTTTTACAATAATAAAATGAAAGGTAGAATAAAAGTCTACAATATACAATAGCAGGGAAGAGTATGCTTTTCTGTGAAGATGATAACAGTCTTCCTAGAGTGTTATAGTTTCTTGTCACAATGTACTGTTAACATTATCCAATATTAGTTTTTAGTCCTCTTGCTTGTCTTTTCTAGTCTCAGAAATTAACATCAAATTATTAAATGTTTTATTTTATATCTCCTGATTAAGAACTAGAAATAAGATTCTTTTAAAATGTCACATTTGTAGGATAAAAAGTTTACGAGTAAGATAGTAGGACAAATTAATGGGATTTCCAGTGTTATAACTGGAATCATGAGTGTCACGTTATGATAGAAAGCATACGTGACTCAAAGCCAGGAACCCTGTGTCTTAATCCAGGCACTTTCATTGTGAATAAATCATTTAAACTCCTAGTCTCAGTTTCCTTAGTTGTAAAAGGATAGACTGGTTGACCTTGGAGGACTCGTATTTCAAAAATTCGGATTCTGTGATATACTACTCATGGTAGTCTAGTTTTGAAGAAGAAATAAAACAATTGTAAGGCTCCACAACACATCAGTATCTCTAGGGCAGGAAGAAACTGATTACCCTAGTTAATAAGCAGTGGGAGATGAAGGTGTTTTGGTCAGAATAATTTTAGAGGATCTGTTTGTTCTGTGTAGATGTTAAGATAGTGAAGAGTAGCTTGTAGTTGGTAGAGGCATTTTTTCTTGTGCTTCTCTTGGATGGGTAACTTAGAGATGTTTGTTCTTTATTTGCAGATTAACTGAAACAGAGCTTAAATTTGAACTTTTAGAAAAAGATCCTTATGCACTTGATGTTCCAAATACAGCATTTGGCAGAGGTAGTCTTTTTTTTTACCCCTCATTTAAAATACATATTTTCCTATATGTATATTGCACGTATAGTTTCTATTAGTATAAGTTAACACTGTTATTTATGTAAATATTTTAGATTTTAGAACCAAGGTTTTAGTCTAAGCTTTGTCATAGACTCACAAGTTTCTAGGTTTTGTTTCCTGTGCAATAATGAAAATTATTGTGGCTTTTATTTCTCAGTGGGATTTTGTAAGATGATATATATTTAGTACCTTGAGCTCCTTGAAAAGCCAAGTGCTTGGCACATAGTAAGGTACTCATTAACAATTTTCTGTGAGATTGAATGAAAAAGGAGTGCTTACATGGAATAGCATTGTGACTGTTTATATATTAACTATACTTTGGAATTTGCTTAATAATTAAAAAATAGTTTCTAATTATTTAAAAGTACCAATTTAAAATGTGGGAAAAAGTCTGAGGTTTGATTGCTTTAATTACCTTCAAGGGAGGACCAATTTTTTTTGTAAGATATATTTAATATTTCTGTCCATTGTTGAGTTAGGATCTGCAGTGATCTCAAACTATTGCAAACGGTTTAAATTTTTTCATAATAATTTTGGCTGAATTGGAATTAAGCTTCTAAGGTAGTGAAAAATAAATCTCTATATAGGTAGAATTCCATTTTAATAACCTTGGAAAGTTATAAAAATCGCTTTTGAGAGTAAAATTTCATTAAAATGAAAGTCTTTCTACATTTAAAAAATATTAGATTATTACAAATTTCAGGTAGTAACAAAATTTGGATTGGGGCGAAGTATATAGAAGGATTTTTTTTTTTTTTGTCTGAATCCAACACAAAAGTTTCAAGGAGGGTAAATAATGCTTTGATCTTTTCTTGTAGCTGGTTTGAATATTATACAGCTACACTCATGTTTTAAATTTAACATGTTTTAAAAATGTTATTTTGGTGGTTTTTGTTTGTATTTTGTTTTTGATTTTTGACTTTGGAAACAAAACCATTATTTGAGAGTGGTGAAGTTTGTAAAGTGGTAGGTGGCTTGGCTGTATAGATTATAGAGAAATGATTTATTTGATAAATTAGTATTTGTAAACTGACTTTTTACTGGTAATGAATCAAAAGTAAATTGTGATCTTGCTTCAGAGTATTTAATGCATTTTTCTCCTCTTCATAATCTGATCATTATTTAAACAATTCATGGCCCAATACAGCCTATTTGGCCCTTATTTAAACTGAGTACTTCTATGTTGCAACTCTCACCAGCTGAAATGTCTGGGTGCATACTGCCAGTAAAAACAAACCAAAAAAAATCTAACGTTATGCTCCTATAACTCTAAGATACATCTCCAATATCCTTTGCTTAATATAAATGATTATTTATCATGATCTTTTTATTAATTCCCAGTTGGTTGATGTTTTTATTGCTTAAAGTGTCTGTTTGATAGACAAATATTGAAAACACCAGGGTCTGTATTTAATTCTGTTCTGTATTAGCAAAATCAAAGGATACATTCAGGACATAGATTAAACTTAAATTGGCAATAGGATGACCTGATGGTAATTGTTGAAATGGGATTCTAACTGTATAGTGTAGCTAAATGAAACTATGAATTTAAATATGCTGTTTTAATTATTCCAGAGCATTCCCCATATGGTCCCTCACCATTGGGTTGGCCTTCATCTGAAACAAGAGCTTTTCTCTCTCCTCCAACTTTGTTGGAGGGTCCATTCAGACTCTCACCTTTGCTTCCAGGGGGAGGAGGAAGAGGTATATTGTTTAAACATCTTTATTACTCTAGATTTCTTCCTTACTTTATATTTTCATCTCAACTTACCTTAAAAATGATCTGTAAAATAAACGTTTGGAAAATACAGGCATTCCTTGCACTTACTGTAAATAACTTTTATTTGGAAAAGGAGCTCTATGACATCTAATTTTGATGTATTTTTCTCTTAGAAACAATGCTATATTAGATAACATTTTGATCAAGGACTTGATGTGTATCTTTTTATTTATTTTTTATTTATTTTTCTTTTTAATTTTAATTTTTATTTTTTGAGACGGAGTCTCGCTCTTTCACCCAGGCTGGAGTAGAGTGGTGCTATCTCGGCTCACTGCAGGCTCTGCCTCCTGGGTTCATGCCATTCTCCTGCCTCAGCCTCCCGAGTAGCTGGGACTACAGGCACCCACCACCATGCCCGGCTAATTTTTTTTCGTCTTTTTAGTGGAGACGGGGTTTCACCGTGTTAGCCAGGATGGTCTCTATCTCCTGACCTCGTGATCCACCCTCCTTGGCCTCCCAAAGTGCTGGGATTACAGGTGTGAGCCACCACGCCCGGCCTGATATGTATCTTTTTAAACCATATTTTTGACTTCTTAAAAGCTATATATTACATGATGTAATATAAAATTTTATAAGACTGCATGAAATACAATAACAGTATAACCTAGCATAAAATTATATACGTGTATGTATATATATATATGTAATTTTTTTTTTTTTTTTTTTTGAGACTGTTTTCACTCTTGTTGCTCAGGCTGGGATACAGTGGTGTGATCTCGGCTCACTGCAACCTCCGCCTCCCAGGTTCAAATGATTCTCCTGCATTAGCCTCCTGAATAGCTGGGATTACAGGCACACACCACCACACCTGGCTAATTTTTTTTTGTATTTTTAGTAGAAACCAGTTTTGCCACATTGGCTGGCCAGGCCGGTGTTGAACTCCTCACCTTAGGTGATCCACCCGCCTCAGCCTCCCAAAGTGCTGGGATTACAAGTGTGAAACACCATAAAATTATATTTTGATGAAGCATTAGAATTTGGAATTAAAAAAATTTACATTAGTATCATGATCTTTTTATTGTAGAAAATTAGAAAGTGAAATAATCTTTTTATAGACTCAAGGAAATCAGTAGTGCTCTTGTAGGCAGATTTTTGATGGGAACCTTTACTGTGGTCTACATCATTTGTTAATACACTGGGGGCCGGGCGTGGTGGCTCATGCCTATAATCCCAGTATTTTGGGAGGCCGAGGGGTGCAGATCATGAGGTCAAGAGATCAAGACCATCCTGGCCAACATGGTGACACCCTGTCTCTACTAAAAATACAGAAATAAGCTGGGTGTGGTGGTGGGCGCCTGTAGTCCCAGCTACTTGGGAGGCTGAAGCAGGAGAATTGCTTGAACGCTGGGGGGCGGAGATTGCAGTGAGCCGAGATAGTGCCACTGCACTCCAGCCTGGCAACAGAGCGAGACTCCGTCTCAAAAAAAAAAAAAAAAAACATTGGGAAACCAAGCCACAATTGTCTGCTGTCACCCCCTTATATGTTGTTGAGAATTTCTTTAGGTACCTCAGGCCTAATCATTAGCTATTCTACATTTATCTCATCAGCATCACCCTGGTGTTACAAAAGGCCCTAGTACTTTTGAAAACTCCTGTGTACCTGGAGTTTTCCTTTTTTGATCTCTCACCGTACTTTCTTTGTCAAGTTCCTTTAAAGTTTTCCCTTAATTTGTGGCGAAATTCAAAGATAGAGGGCCCTGTTTATTTTAAAATCAAAAGTCTTACTTTTTCAGTTCCAAGTATGTGTTTCATAAGAGCTGATGGCATTCTTCACCAGTGAAACATTCCCACCCTTTGTATCAGTGATTTTAACAGATTGAATTTGAGATAGGAACATAAAGTAATGAATCTAAATAAAAACACCAAATTAAATCCAACAAATCAAAGTTCATATACTCAGATGGATATTACTCATCTAAATAGTATCTCAGGAAGTCTATGTACTTGTTAGTTGAAGCTGCCATTACTCCAAATATTTTTGGAACTCTTCCTTTGGAATTGCCTTCAAAGAATATGAGAAAATCAACTTACTACTGTATGGTCATGAGATATTCTCCCTTTGCCCATATCCTGTTTGTATCCTCTTTCTCCACCCTCATTTTGCTTCACTTAGAACTGTTCCTGTCCACCTCCCAGTCCCCCCAGTAGATTGGGCCACAGCCTGGGGTCGCTACAGCGCCTCTGCTTGTGTTGATTTTGAACTGGAAGCTCCCAGGGAAAGGGACTGCCCTATAGACTGATAGTTAGAGCCTTAGGGAGGCTTTGCATTGAGCACTTCAGGAAAGAGACTGATTTTGACATTGACATGTCTGCTGCAAGCTTATGACTTAGTTCTCTAAGTCCACCCCACCCCTCTATTTTTTACCTTGGCTTACACTAAGAAATGTATTTTATATCATGTCATATTGTACACTAACATAAATATGATTGAAATATAATTGAAACCAGCTACATGAAATAGTAGTTACCATTACAGTTTTGATGCTTTCTATTCAGTTTTATCCCATTTCATTAATTTAATCTTAATTAGCATTATTTTTTAAACTTCACACATCACAAATGAGTAGGAGCTAGCAGTCTGAAAAAACAATGCCCTAGAAATAAGGGTATAATTGGCGAAACTGCAAATATGAGTCACTGGAAATTGAATTACATAAGTCAAGGATTGCTTATAGTCAATTGAATATTTGGAATGATTAAAATTTACATTTGATTTCTCCTCTTCTATTTCCTCTCCTATTTAATTTAAAGATACAGTGTGTTTAGATTATCTGCAAGGGTGTTTTACTATTTGTTTAAAAAGCTACAGAAGTTCTAGGTAAGTTGTCATCGGGTCTTACAGAGTTGATCCGAACTAAAAGTTTCTATGATCCACCAAAGGAGGTTGGAGAGTACCCGTTGTTTTTCCTTACTTTTATTATCTTTTTAATTTGAAGTTTGGATGACTGGTATATCTGAATGATATTGAGTACAAGTAAAACAATTTCTTCTTAGAGTAAATTGTATGTAACTGGATTTGAATAGAAAACTTTAACCATTAGAATTTTTAGGTTTGTAATATTCACTGGGTAGTCAGTTGGCCTGTAGCTTTGGTCTTCTGGAAGTAAGCAATCAGGAAGGAAAGCCTTTGAATGTCTCCTTTAAATCTCTGTGCTTCATTCCAGATGAACTCAGCCTAACTGACGACTTGCACATTTTCTGCTTTCCCAGCCTTCTTCTTCTAATGAGCTAATTATTAGGATGAAGAAGGAAGAAGGAAAGATTTGGGAAATTTAATAGAATTTAATAGAATGTATACTCATAAGGAAAAATGATAGTTACCTCCTGATGTAAAAGCCAGTTGATCTGATTCTACTAAAGGGAGTAAATGGAAAATTTGTTTTAAAGATTACTATATATTAAATGTGAATGCTTATGCTGATTTGTACAAATTACCAAGAAAAGTTAAAATTAATTTTGGTTTGTTCTCTTAAAGGAGGTACTGAAATAGAGTAAGCATTTTTGTGAGACTTCTTTTTTTTTTATGTTTATTTTTTGAGATACAGTCTCACTGTGTTGCCCAGGCTGGAGTGCAGTGGCACGATCTTGGTTCACTGCAACCCCTTCCTCTCAGGTTCAAACGATTCTTGTTCCTTAGCTTCCCGAGTAGCTGGGATTACAGGCATGTGCCACTATACCCAGCTAATTTTTGTATTTTCAGTAGAGATGGGGTTTCACCGTGTTGGCCAGGCTGGTTTCGAACTCCTTACCTCAGGTGATCCGCCCACCTCGGCCTCCCAGAGTGCTAGGATTACAGGCATGAGCCATCACGCCTGGCTATTTTAGTTAGGCTTCTATAGAAAAAAAATTGTTCACTGGGTGCAGTGGCTTACACCTATAATCCTATTACTTTGGGAGGTCAAGGTGGTGGGATTGTTTGAGCCCAGGAGTTCAAGACCAGCCCGGGCAACATGGCAAAACCCTATATCTACAAAAAATACAACAATTAGCGAAGTGTAGTGGCACATGCCTGTTGTCCCAGCTACTTGTAAGGCTGAGGTGGGAGAATTGCTTGAGCCTAGGAGGCGGAGGTTGCAGTGAGCTGAGAATCGCACCACTGCACTCCAGTCTGGGTAACAGAGTGAGTGAGACCTTGTCTCAAAAAAAAAAATTATTTTTAAGCTATTCCTTGAGAATAATAAGCTTTTGTTTTCTGAACAATGTAATTTTGAGAAGACCCGCTTTTCCCTCTCAATGACAGATAAATGAGGTATTAATATATTTTATTGAATGTTAATTTTTTTTTTTTTTTTTTTTTTTGAGATGGAGTCTCACTCTTTCCCCCAGACTGGTGTGCAGTGGCGTGATCTTGGCTCACTGCAACCTCCTCCTCCTGAGTTCAAGCCATTCTCCTGCCTCAGCCTCCTGAGTAGCTGGGACTACAGGCACCTGCCACCATGCCCGGCTAATTTTTTGTATTTTTAGTAGAGATGGGGTTTCACCCTGTTAGCCAGGATGGTCTCGATCTCCTGACCTTGTGATCCGCCTGCCTTGACCTCCCAAAGTGCTGGGATTACAGGCGTGAGCCACTGCGCCTGGCCAAAATTTTTTTATATTTGTCTTTTCCATTTTAATTGAATATGGGTTTTGTTTTTTGTTGAGATGGGGTCTCACTCTGTCACCCAGGCTGGAGTGCGGTGTCACGATCTTGGCTCACTGCAACCTCCTCCTCTTGAGTTCAAGCCATTCTTCTGCCTCAGCCTCCCTAGTTGCTGGGATTACAGGCACCTGCCACCATGCCTGGCTAACTTTTACACTTTTAGTAGAGACATGGTTTCACCATGTTGGCCAGGCTTGTCTCAAATTCCTGATCTCAGGTGATCCACCCTCCTCAGCCTCCCAAAGTGCTGGGATTACAGGCGTGGGCCACTGCGCCCAGCCCTGTATATGGGTTTTTAATTAAGGTACTATCTTTTCTGTGGTCGTAAGAAGGAAACTTTAAAATTACTCCCCTTTGTAAATGTAAACATACCAGATTTTCTTATCCAAATGAATGTTAGCTCATTTAAAGTGATTATTTCAACAGTGCTGTTGTTTTTGAAACTATCGTTTTAGACTTGTCTTCAGAACTTACGAATTCTTCTTTTGAATGTGAATTTGATATTTAGAAATTACTAAAAGCCATTTAGTGCCAGTTTATCTGTTGTGCATAATGTTTTAAATCACGCTATTTAAAATCATTTTGGGGCCGAAGTATTTATCTTTTTTATCTTCTCATTGACTCCTAACATTATTCAGTGAATTTGGGCAGAAGTAGAGAGTCATGTTTTAACTTTGAGATGCAGTTTTTTTACGTGGCTCTTAAGTTAATCTGAGTGCATTTCCAAAAGAGTTTTTCTGAAAAATACTTCAGTAGCAAAATTACTAGAATAGATATAGAACTGCTAAGATGACTGTTTTAAAGGAATCATGCTCATTTGGACTACTGATGTATTAGTTTAAGCAACAAAATCATTTATATTTTTATTTAATCATTTATTATATTTTATATTTATTTTAAATATTTTATATTTATTTTATATTATATTTTTTATTTAATCAGTTCTTATAATTACTTTATAATTCTCCTGTTACATCAAGCATAGGAATCATAGCAATTTACTTTCTACACTGTTATTTTTCAGACTTTGTATTTATAATTTATGATTTAACCACTGATTTTATGTGTAAAACAAGTATATAAGACTTTTTAAGATGAAACAGATTTGTATGTTTTTTTCTTTAATTAGGCTCACGAGGCCCAGGGAATCCTCTGGACCATCAGATTACCAATGAAAGAGGAGAATCAAGCTGTGATAGGTTAACTGATCCTCATAGGGCTCCCTCTGACACTGGGTCTCTGTCACCTCCATGGGAACAGGACCGTAGGATGATGTTTCCTCCACCAGGTATGTAAAGACAATTGTTATTATTTCTCTTTAAAGGCAGCTGGGATGTGGGATACCCAGGAATGGGAGAAGAGAGGAGTATATGTTTGTTCTCTCTTAAGAAAAATCATCGTACGTTTTTGAAAACAACAATGATAAATAATGTAAACAGAATGATTTGAGATAATTGTTCATATTATAGAAAGCTGTTTTCTCCCTAAATGGAATGTTTTTACTGTTTTTGTTACTTATAGAGGTAATAATGCATGTTTACTTTAGAAAATCCAAACAACACAGAAATGTGTAAAGAAGTGAAAAATCCCTTTTGTCACCTTAGCGTGTCCTTCCCAGAATTTAGTTGTAGGTATATATCTTTTAGAGATTTTTTTGGGCATACACTTATACACATAGCTGTTCAAATTCTTTTAATCACTCTGTGCAGTTGTACCATTCACCCTCTTTTGTAATTGTCTTTTTTCACTGACCATTTTGTCTCACCAAAATAAATATATTTACCAGAAGAGTCACAGCAGAATATCTTGAAATAAGTTAATAACTGCCGTTCAACAGCTGCATCATCTACATTAGGTGTTTCTCCTAATGCTATCCCTCCCCTGGCCCCCCACCCCCAGACAGGCCCTGGTGTGTGATGTTCCCCTCCCTGTGCCTATATGTTCTCATTATTCACCTCCCACTTATGAGTGAGAACATGCGGTGTTTGGTTTTCTGTTCTTGTGTTAGTTTGCTGAGAATGATGGTTTCCAGCTTCATCCATTTCCCTGCAAAGGACATGAACTCATTCTTTTTTATGGCTGCCTAGTGTGTATGTGCCACATTTTCTTTATCCAGTCTGACATTGATGGGCATTTGGGTTGGTTCCAAGTCTTTACTATCATGAACAGTGCTGCAGTAAATATACGTGTGCATGTGTCTTTATAGTAGAATGATTTATAATCCTTTGGGTATGTACCCAGTAATAGGATGGCTGGGTCAAATGGTATTTCTAGTTCTAGATGCTTGAGGAATCGCCGCACAGTCTTCCACAATGGTTGAACTAACTTACGCTCCCACCAACGGTGTAAAGCGTTCCTATTTCTCCATATCCTCTCCAGCATCTGTTGTTTCCTGACTTTTTAGTGATCACCATTCTGACTGGCATGAGATGGTATCTCATTGTGGTTTTGATTTGTATTTCTCTAATGACCAGTGATGATGAGCTTTTTTTCATATGTTTGTTGGCTGCATAAATGTCTTCTTTTGAGAAGTGTCTGTTCATATCCTTTGCCCACTTTTTGATGGTGTTGTTTGTTTTTTTCTTGTAAATTTAAGTTGCTTGTAGATTGTGGATATTAGCCCTTTGTCAGATGGATAGATTGCAAAAATTTTCTCCCATTCTGTAGGTTGCCTGTTCACTTTGATGGTAGTTTCTTTTGCTGTGCAGAAGCTCTTCAGTTTAATTATATCTCATTTGTCAATTTTTGCTTTTGTTGCCATTGCTTGTTTTGTTTTAGTCATGAAGTCTTTGCCTATGCCTGTGTCCTGAATGGTATTGCCTAGGTTTTCTTGTAGGGTTTTTATGGTTTTAGTTCTTACATTTAAATCCTTAATCCATCTTGAGTTTATTTTTGTATAAGGTGTAGGGAAGGGGTCCAGTTTCAGTTCTCTGCATAAGGCTAGCTATTTTTCCCAATGCAATTTATTAAATAGGGAATCCTTTCCCCATTGGTTGATTTTGTCAGATTTGTCAAAGATCAGATGGTTGTAGATGTGTGGTGTTATTTCTGAGGCCTCTGTTTTGTTCCATTGTTCTATATGTCTGTTTTATACCAGTACCGTGCTGTTTTGGCTACTGTAGCCTTGTAGTATAGCTTGAAGTCAGGTGGCGTGATGTCTCCAGCTTTGTATTTTTTGCTTAGGATTGTCTTGGATATATGGGCTCTTTTTTGCTTCTATATGAAATTTAAAGTAGTTTTTTCTAATTCTTTGAAGAAAGTCAATGGTAGCTTGATGGGAATAGCATTGAATCTATAAATTACTTTGGGTAGTATGGCCATTTTCACAATATTGATTCTTCATATCCATGAGCATGGAATGTTTCTTCTTTTATTTGTGTCCTCTCTTATTTCCTCGAGCAGTGGTTTGTAGTTCTCCTTGAAGAGCTCCTTCACATCCCTTGTAAGTTGTATTCCTGGATATTTTATTCTCTTTGTAGTAATTGCGAATGGGAGTTTGGTCATGATTTGGCTCTCTATTATTGGTGTATAGGAATGCTTGTGATTTTTGCACATTGATTTTGTATCCTAAGACTTTGCTGAAGTTGCTTATTAGCTTAAGGAGTGTTTGGGCTGAGATGATGGGGTTTTCTAAATACACAATCATGTCATCTGCAAACAGAGACAACTTGACTTCCTCTCTTCCTGTTTGAATACCCTTTATTTATTTCTCTTGCATGATTGCCCTGGCCAGAACTTCCAATACTATGTTGAATAGGGATGGTGAGAGAGGGCATCCTTGTCTTGTCTTGGTTTTCAAAGGGAATGCTTCCAACTTTTGCCCATTCAGTATGATATTGCCTGTGAGTTTGTCATAAATAGCTCTTATTATTTTGAGATATGTTCTATCAGTACCTAGTTTATTGAGTTTTTTTAGCATGAAGTGGTGTTGGATTTTATCGAAGGCCTTTTCTGCGTCTGTTGAGATAATCATATGGTTTTTGTCTTTGGTTCTGTTTATGTGATGAATTACATTTATTGATTTGCATATGTTGAACCAGCCTTGCATCCCAGGAATGAAGCCGACTTGATCGTGGTGGGTAAGCTTTTTAATATGCTGCTTGATTTGGTTTGCCAGTATTTTATTGAGGATTTTTGCATCAATGTTCATCAGAGATATTGGCCTGAAATTTTCTTTTTTTGTTGTGTCTCTGCCAGGTTTTGGTATCAGGATGATGCTGACCTCGTAAAATGAGTTAGGGAGGATTCCCTCTTTTTCTGTTTGGAATAGTTTCAGAAGGAATGGTACCAGCTCGTCTTTGTACTTCTGGTAGAATTCTGCTGTGAATCCATCTGGTCCTGGGCTTTTTTTCGTTGGTAGGCTATTAATTACTACCTCAATTTCAGAACTTGTTATTGATTTATTCAGGAATTCGACTTCTTCCTGGTTTAGTCTTGTGAGAGTGTGTGTGTCCTGGAATTTATCCATTTCTTCTAGATTTTCTAGTTTGTTCACATGGAGTTGTTTATAGTATTCTCTGATGGTAGTTTGTATTTCTGTGGGATCAGTGGTGATATCCCCTTTATCATTTTTTCTTGCGTCTATTTGATTCTTCTCTCTTTTCTTATTAGTCTGGCTAGCGGTCTATTTATTTTGTTAATCTTTTCGGAGCACCAGCTCCTGGACTCATGGATTTTTTTAAGGGTTTTTTGTGTCTTTACCTCCTTCAGTTCTGCCCTCATCTTAGTTATTTCTTGTCTTCTGCTAGCTTTTTAATTTGTTTGCTCTTACTTCTGCAGTTGTTTTAATTGTGATGTTAGGGTGTTGATTTTAGATTTTTCCTGCTTGATCTCCTGTGGGCATTTTAGTGCTGTAAATTTCCCTCTAAACACTGCTTTAGCTGTGTCCCAGAGATTCTGGTATGTTGTGTCTTTGTTCTCATTGGTTTCAGATAACTTATTTATTTCTGCCTTAATTTTGTTATTTACCTAGTAGTCATTCAGGAGCAGGTTGTTCAGTTTCCATGTAGCTGTGCGGTTTTGAGTGAGTTTCTTAATCCTGAGTTCTAATTTGATTGCACTGTGGTCTGAGAGACTGTTATGATTTCCGTCCTTTTGCATTTGCTGAGGAGTGTTTTACTTCCAATTATGTGGTCGATTTTAGAATAAGTGCTTTGTGGCACTGAGAAAAATGTATATTTTGTTGATTTGGGGTGGAGATTTCTGTAGGTGTCTATTAGGTCCACTTGGTCCAGAGCTGAATTCAAGTCCTGAATATTGTTGTTAATTTTCTGTCTCGTTGATCTGTCTAATATTGACAGTGGGGTGTGAAAGTCTCCCACTATTATTGTGTGGGAGTCTAAGTGTCTTTGTAGGTCTCTAAGAACTTGCTTTATGAATCTGAGTGCTCCTGTATTGGGTGCATATATATTTAGGATACTTAGCTCTTCGTGTTGCATTGATCCCTTTACCATTATGTAATGCCCTTCTTTGTCGTTTTTGATCTTTGTTGGTTTCAAGTCTGTTTTATCAGAGACTAGGATTGCAACCCTTGCTTTTTTTGTTTGTTTGTTTTCCATTTGCTTGGTAAATCTTCCTCCATCCCTTTATTTTGAGCCTGTGTGTGTCTATGCACGTGAGATGGGTCTCCTGAATACAGTACACCGATGGGTCTTGACTCTTTATCCAATTTGCCAGTCTCTGTCTTTTAATTGGGGCATTTAGCCTATTTACATTTAAGGTTAATATTGTTATGTGTGAATTTGATCCTGTTATTATGATGCTAGCTGGTTATTTTGCCCATTAGTTGATACAGTTTCTTCATCATGTTGATGGTCTTTTACATTTTGGTGTGTTTTTGCAGTGGCTGGTACCGGTTTTTCCTTTCCATATTTAGTGCTTCCTTCAGGAGCCCTTGTAAGACAGGCCTGGTGGTGCCAAAATCCCTCAGCATTTGCTTTTCTGTAAAGGATTTTATTTTTCCTTTACTTATGAAGCTTAGTTTGGCTGTATATGAAATTCTGGGTTGAAAATTCTTTAAGAATATTGCATATCGGCCCCCACTCTCTTCTGGCTTGTAGGGTTTCTGTAGAGAGATCCGCTGTTAGTCTGATGGGCTTCCCTTTGTGGGTAACCCGACCTTTCTCTCTGGCTGCCATTAACGTTTTTTCCTTCATTTCAATATTGGTGAGTCTGACGATTATGTATCTTGGGGTTGTTCTTCTCGAAGAGTGTCTTTGTATTTCGTGAATTTGAATGTTGGCCTATCTTGCTAGGTTGGGGAAGTTCTCCTGGATAAGAGAGTTTTCCAACTTGATTTCATTCTCTCCGTTGCTTTCAGGTACACCAATCAAATGTAGGTTTGGTCTTTTCACACAGTCCCATATTTCTTGGAGGCTTTGTTCATTCCATTTTATTCTTTTTTCTCTAATCTTGTCTTCACGCTTTATTTTAGTAAGTTGGTGTTCAATCTCTGATATCCTTTCTTCCGATTGATCAATTTGGCTATATTGATACTTGTGTATGCTTCATGAAGTTCTTGTGCCTTGTTTTTTGGCTGCATCAGGTCATTTATGTTCTTCTCTGAATTGGTTATTCTAGTTTGCAATTCCTCAGACCTTTCATCAATGTTCTTAGCTTCCTTGCATTGGGTTAGAATATGCTCCTTTAGCTTGGAGGAGTTTACTACTCACCTTCTGAAGCCTACTCCTGTCCGTTTGTCAAACTCATTGTCTGTCCAGTTTTGTTCCCTTGCTGACAAGGAGTTGTGATCCTTTGAAAGACGAGGCATCCTGGTTTTTGCAATTTTTAGCCTTTTTGCCTGTTTTTTCCTCATCTTCCTGGATTTATTTACCATTGGTCTTTGCTGTTGGTGACCTTCGGATGGAGTTTTTGCGTGGTCCTTCACGGCACAGTCCCTCACAGCTTCCCTTGGCTAGGGGAGGAAATTTCCTGAACGCTTGTGCTGCCCAGGTGAGGTGACGCGCACCCTGCTTCTGCTTGCTGTTCGTGGGCTGCACCCACTGTCTAACCAGTCCCAATGAGATGAACCAGGTACCTCAGTTGGAAATGAAGACATCACCCGCCTTCTGCTTTGGTGTCACTGGGAGCTGAAGACCAGAGCTGTTCCTGTTTGGCCGTCTTGACTGGGAATCAACAATTTCTTTTGATCTATCTTCAGGTTTACTGACTCTTTCCTTGTCACCTCCATTCTGCTATTAAGCTTATCTAGTAAAAGTTTTATTTTAGATATATTTTTCAGGTCTAAAATTATAATTTGGTTCCTTTTTTATAATTTGATTTCTCTGCTGAGTTTTTTACCTAATTATTCATTAAGCATTTTTTTAAACCACTGAGTATAATAGTTTTATAATAACTGCTTTAAAGTCATTGTATGGTAATTCTAATATCAGGGTCATCTTGAGGTTGGCCTCTAGTGGTGATATTTTCCCTTAAGGATGGGTCAAATTCTCTTTCTTGATGAGTTTGTATTGGATACTAGACATTGTGGCAATTCTGGATTCTATTCTATTCCTCTAAGAGTGTTACTGGTCTTGCTGTAGAAGACCATTAGCTTGGATGGGCTCAGACTGCAGCCTTTTCCCTTCTGTGGTGGGGAACGACTCAAATATTAGTTCGGTTATTTTTGTCTTAGCTGAAAACTGCTTAAATTTGCCGTACACACGTGTTGCTCAGGAGTCAGCCATAGACTTGGGCAGAGATTGTACCCAGAATATTGGGCTCTACCTTTCCGGCTTTCTCCTTTCTAGGATATCCCAATCCCATTGCCTCAGGCTTGGGCTCTGTGTACTTGTTCTTCAGGCAAGAAAGTTTTAGTGAGTTTTGACTGCTGTGTGCTGCAACTCACTGTGGTCTTCCATCAGGCTAAAACATAAAAATGGAAAACTGACCCCATACGTGATTGTTACTCCTTTCTTCTTCCAAGCTCTCTGTTCTTTTCTAAGTCCTCCTGCTTTTGTTCATGCTTAAGGGCTTCAGGCAGTTATTTTTTTGCATATTGTCTGGAGTTTATAGTTATGTGTAGGAGAGTCAGTCTGAGTTTACTCTACCATACTAGATATGGAACCTGGTTTCCATGCTTTTCCCTAATTTGTGAGCTTCTAAATTGATACCTTCATAGAAGAGATATGGTCTATTCTACAGAGTATCTCCAAATAATGAATCTGATCCCTTTGGTTTGACAGAGGGCCAACCTGTGTCAACTATAATCTCAATGTCATAGACAAGGGTAATTCTACAGACACAGTAAAGGAATTTTCAGTATTGTTCCAAAATTTATGATGAGTGAGAAGGGCTAAATGACTCCTGAGGCTCTAGCATGAATTAGAGTAATGCTGATAAATGTATTTCTCAGTTAGTTTCATTCCTACCTACAGTTACAAAATATTCTGTGTTTGCTCTTGGTACATTGGTACATGCCATTTAAATAGTCACTGAACAGGCCAGGTGTGGTGGCTCAAGCCTGTAATCCCAGCACTATGGGAGGCCAAGGCAGGTGGATCACCTGAGGCCAAGAGTTCAAGACCAGCCAGCCTGGCTAACATGGCAAACCCTGTTCCTACGAAAAATACAAAAATTAGCTGGGCGTGGTGGCGGGCGCCTGTAATCTCAGGTATTCGGGAGGCTGAGGCAGGAGAGTTGCTTGAACCTGGGAGACAGAGGTTGCAGTGAGCCGAGATTGCACCACTGCGCTGTAGTCTGGCGAGAGAGAGAGACTGTCTCAAAAAAAAAAAAAAAAGGTCACTGAACAGATTTCAGGGTTCCTTTCTTTTATGTCGTGTTTCAGTTAATGAAATGATAATGAATGAGGGGTCTTAGGCTTTTTTTTTTTTTGAGGTGGAGTTTCGCCTTCGTCATCCAGGCTGTGGTGCAATGGTGCTATCTCGGCTCACTGCAACCTCTGCCTCCCGGATTCAAGCGATTCTCCTGCGTCAGCCTCCTTAGTACCCGGGATTACAGGGCATGTGCCACCATGCCCAGCTAATATTTGTATTTTTAGTAGAGACGAGGTTTCACTATGTTGGCCAGGCTTGTCTCGAACTCCTGACCTCAGGTGATCCACCTGCCTTGGCCTCCCAAAGTGCTGGGATAGGTGTCAGCCACCACGCCTGGCCTAGGCTTTTTAAACCTTATCATTGCTGTTACTTTTTTGTGTAACCTTCAGCAATAAATTTTACCTGTCATGGTTTTATCTCTTTCAAAGTATGATCTTCTGGCTGGGTGCAGTGGCTCACGCCTGTAATCCTCGCAGTTTGGGAGGATGAGGCAGGAGGATGGCTTGAGGCCAGGAGTTCTAGAGCAAGCTGGCCAAAATAGTGAGATTCTGTCTCCACAAAAAAACAAACAAAATAGTGACTTCTGTAAAACAGAGATGGTGATGTTCTAAAGTAATCTGCCTCTCTTTTATGTAAGGTTGACTTATTGGGACTCATGAAGAGTCCTTCTCACTAATAATTGTCTTTAAGATTCTTCTTAAATTTTAAAATATTTTAGTTTAAAATACTTACGTTAAAAAAATGACAACTAAAATAAGTTTCTGAAGAATATGGGTTCTGCATTTGAGATTATCTGTCATTTAGTCTGTTAGGCATAATTTATAAAATGTATATATTTTCTTAACATGTTTCTACTTGGAAGAAGTGTTTTAGATTTCTATTGACTTAAGATGAGTTAGCAGAAATGATTGTAAATAGTTCCATATTTACAAGGAATCATTTGTTTTTGCACTGTTAAACACGCTGAAAAAGGAGAAAACTGTACTTAGCTTATATACTCAGAAAAAACTGCTCTAACTTACCTCTTTTCTCATGTGCCCTATTCCAGACATTCTTTTAAAAAATATTTTAATAATGTTAACTTTTATTTGAGATTCACAAGGTACATGTGCAGGTTTGTTACATGGGTATATTGCGTGATATTGAGGTTTGGGGCGTGACTGAATTCATCACCCAGAAAGTGAGCATAGTGCCCACAGTTTTTCAGCCCTTGCCTCCCTTTGTCTCTCCTCGCTCTGCTCTGGTAGTCCCCAGTGTCTCTTGTTGCCATCTTTACATCCATGTGTACCCAGTGTTTAGCTACCACTAATAAGTAAGAATGTGTTAGTTTTATGTTTCTGCATTAATTCACTTAGGATAATGGCCTCCAGCTGCATCCATGTTGTTGCAAAGGACGTAATTTTATTCTTTCTTATGGCTGTGTAGTATTCTATGGTGTATATGTACTGCATTTTCTTTATCCAGTCCACTGTTGGTGGGTATCTGGGTTGATTTCATGTCTTTGCTGTTGTGAATAGTGTTACGATAAACATACGAGTGCTTGTGCCTTTTTTGTAGAACAACTTAGTTTCTTTTGGATATATACCCAGTAATGGGATTGCTGGGTCAAATGGTAGTTCTGTTTTAAGTTCTTTGAGAAATCTTCAAACTGATTTCCACAGTGGCCTAATAATTTACATTCCCACCAACAGTGTATAAGCATTCCCTTTTCTCTACAACCTTGGCAACATCTATTATTTTGACTTGTTAATAGTAGCCATTCTGACTAGTGTGAGGTGGAATCTCATTGTGGTTTTGATCCAAACATTCTTATTACTTAAAGGTTTTATTAGCAAGTATACACCTAGTTTCTTCAAGTAATCAACATTTTATTCTCATTATTTTTAGTAGCAGACTCAATCTTATAAACGAATAAGGATTTTAAACCATTTAAGTTTTCTTTTAAAACTCTTTGGAATGTAAATGGTTATTAAAGGTTAGTACACAAATTTGGCTACCATACTAGGATAGAGCTAATTCTGCTGAAGCATAATATGTGTACAAAGTTTTGTACAGTGTTGAACAGTCTACAATGTGTCTGTTCATCTAACATTCTTATATGTGCTTTTAATTAGTGTGCATGTTTAGAACAAGACTGGCTTAGGTGAAAAAGCATTTGGACTGGAAATCAAGAGATTTGCTTTCTGCTTTTCACTCCTTTATCTTTTAGTGTGATTTTAAAAATTTATTAAAAATTTTTTTTAGAGACAGGGTCTCACTTTGTCACCCAGCTAGAGTGCTGTGGTGTGATTATAGCTCACTGTAGCCTTGAACTCCTGGTCTTAAGCAATCCTCCCCTCCCAGCCTCCCAAGTAACTGGGACTGTAGGCACATGCCACAATGCCTGGGTAATTTTTATTTTATTTCAAATTGTTTTTGGAGATGAGGTTTCGCTATGTTACCGAGGCTGGTCTCAAACTCTTGGCCTCAAGTGGTCCTCCCTCCTCAGCCTCCTGAATAGTGGGGGATTACAGGCATGAGCCATCGTGCCTGGCATTTAGTGTGATTTTTAAAACTTGTTTCGTTTCTTTGGACCTTATATGTTATATAGTGACATAACCATATACAGTCTATAAGAAACTCATTCAAATATAATAGTATAAGTAGGTGGAAAATAAAAGGATAGAAAAGATACACCATGCAAACATTAATCGAAAGAAAATGAGGTCAAGAAGATAGAGCAAATGTTAAATGTGTGTATGCCAACAGCAGCTGCAAAGTATGGGAAACAAAAAGTGATAGCACTGAGGGGAACAAAGACAAATCCAGTTATAACTGGAGACTTCAACAGCCCTCCCTTGGCAATTGATGGAACAACTGAAGAGAAAATTCAGCAAGTATATAGAAGAACTGAACAGTGCCCTCAACCAACAAGACCTAATTGACATTTATAGAACAAGTTACCCAACAGCAGCAGAATACATGTGCTTTTCAAGTAGCAGTGGAACATTTTACAAGACAGATTGTATCCTGGGCCATAAAACAAACCTCAACACATTTAAAAGAAGTGAATAATATATAGTATGTTCTTTGATCACAATGGAATCAAACTATAAATAATAAACTATTGATACATGCAACAGTTTGGATGTATCTCAATGGTTGAGTGAAGAAAACCAGTCTCAAAAGTTTACATCCTGTGTTATTCCATGTATATAACATTCTTTTTTTTTTTGAGATGGAGTCTCACTCGGTCACCCAGGCTGGAGTGCTGTGGTGTAATCTTGGCTTACTGCAACCTCTGCCTCCTGGATTCAAACTGTCCTCCTGCCTCAGCCTCCCGAGTAGCTGGGACTTGAGGCACACGCCACCATGCCCAGCTAGGCTAATTTTTAAATTTTTAGTAGAGACAGGGCTTCACCATTTTAGCCAGGCTGGTCTCGAACTTCTGACCTCAAGTGGTCCACCCACCTCGGCCTCCCAAAGTGCTGGGATTACAGGCGTGAGCCACTGTGCCTACCCATATATAACATTCTTGAAATGACAGTATAGAAACAGAAAACAGATTGGTGGATGCAAGAGTTTGAGATAGTAGTGGGGAGGGGAGTGGGTATGACTATAAAGGGGTGGCACGACGGAGATGTTTTTGGTGGTACAATAATTCTGTATCTTGAGAGTGATTACATAAATCTACATATGCTGTAAAATGCTGTAGAACTATACACATGAGTTGTACCAATGTCAGTTTTCTGGCTGTTAAAATACACTATAGTTATGAAAGACGTAAACATTGAGTAAAGGGTGTGCAGGACCTCTCTGTAGTATTTTTGTATCTTTCTGTGAATCTATTTTAAAATAAAAAAGTAAAAATCTTACTGTATATCATACACATACAGGAAAGTACAAGTATTAAGCATATAATGTGATTTTTTTTTCACAATTTCAGGACAGTGATATAACTAACACTCAGATAAAGGGATAGTTTTCAGTTTGGTTTTTCATCAGTTTAATTAGAAATCTTATTTATAATTTTAGCAGAAAATGTTCTTGAATAATATAAGTGAGTTGATAATATTCACATATCATATAGTAATCACAATTAAAATTTTAACAGAAATATGTCCTGGGAATAACCAGTTCATTATAAATTCTTTATAAATACTAACCTGCAACAAAAATTTATCAATGTGACTTACCTTGCTCAGCGCTTCAGTTGTTAAGAAAAAACACAAAAGTGTTTCATATTTAGAATGAGAATATTATAGATCAAAGAAACTTGGTAAGAAAGTAGTTTAAATTGGTCACATAATTCTTTTGCCAGGGTTAACTGTAACAAGGTGATTCTGATAAAAACTTTCAAGTTGTATGTGTTGGCTTGTTTTGTCTTCACTTTTAGAAATGAAAGTGAGGTATCATAATTTATTAAGTAGGTAATGTCACTATTCTGTAGATCAGCAGTCCCTAACCTTTTTGGCACCAAGGACTGGTTTCATGGAGCCCAGTTTTTCCACGGAGGTTGCAGGGAGGGGGATGGTTTCGGGATGAAAGTGTTCACTTCAGATCATCAGGCATTAGTTAGATTCTCACAAGGAATGCGCAAGCTAGATCCCTTACATGCGCAGTTCACATTAGGGTTTGCACTCCTATGACAATAGAATGCCTCAGCTGACAGGAGGTGGAGCTTACGTGGTAATGCTCGCTTGCCCTCCTCACCTCCTGCTGTGCAAACGGTTCCTAACAGCCCACGGAAAGGTACTGGCCCGCAGCCCAGGGGTTAGGGACCCCTACTGTAGATGACTACATACATTTATTTATTTATTTCCCTGTCTTATGGTGCTGATTGATAACTACTTCTACTGTAGCTCAGGTTGGGATATATAGTTTGAAAATTGTTGGCATATATTTAGATAGAGAGATACAGTGGGTTAGTAGCTTTCCCAAGGGGAAGGAGTTAAAATGTTAACTCTATATTTTTCGTTCTAAATATATTTTTAGGATATATGTGCTATAGTTTGTTTCATTTTTACAAGAGTTTCTACTGGACATCTTATTCAAGATGTTGGGATAAAAAAGAATAAATTATTAAAAAGGTGTAGTTCTGTATTTCAATGATGAGTTAATATAATGAAATGAATGTAATACTGAAACAGATCTTTTTCTACATCAGCTCTGTCCAATAGAGCTTTCTGTAATAATAGAAACATTTTATATCTATACTGTGCAGTACAGTAGCCACTAGGCACATGTGGCTGGTAAATACCTAAAATGTGTCTAGTACAACTTGAGAAACAGAATGTTTAATTTTATTGAATTTTAATTGCCAGTTAAAATTTATTTTCTTTATTATTTTGTTTTGTTTTGAGACAGAATCTCACTCTGTCATCCAGGCTGGAGTGCAGTGGCGTGAACACAGCTTACTACAGCCTCGACCTCCTGGGCTCAAGTGATCCTCCTGCTTTAGCCTCCCAAGTAGCTGGGACTATAGGCATGCACCACTAATGCCTAATTTTTAAATTTTCTGTAGAGACGGGACCTCACTATGTTGCCCAGGCAGGTTTCGAAATCCTTGGCTCAAGCAGTCCTCCCATCTTGGCCTCCCAAAGTGCTGGGATTACAGACATGAGCCACCACACCCTCCTCCGTACCTTTTTGAGCTTTAGTATTCCTAGTTTTCATTGTTTAAAAGAACAAGGAGTGTGCATGTGGTTTCTCCTTATTTTTGTTGGTGCTTGTCTTTTACTGATTTGGATAATATATTTTATGTAAGCATAGCAAAGAGACTAAGCAACTATACCTTGATGGTGTAATCATGAGTTAAGTGTGGTCGCTAGCCTGGCATGTTTAAAAACTCTTTTTCTTAAAGAGCTGAACAAATAAGAGACGTATAGTGTACAGCTAAATTGATGAGAACAGTTTTGACTCTTTCCTTGGGAAACAAAATTGTGCTAAGCAGATCAAAATACCTTGGATAGCTTTGAATGCATAGGCATAGATTTTTACTTCACTGGCTCTGATTCATAGACATTTATGCTGACCATTGCCCTACATTCTGAACAGTTTTTTCAGACAGGACTCATTTGGTAGAATTATAGTTTGTCTTAAGGCTCATTTTGATCTCTTTGATGAAAACTTGTGGTCTTCACAAACTTAATAAGGTGTTCTAAAGTCGTGGTATATATGCTTTTATCCTCTCAGAGGATGATATTTACTTAAAGTTGTTCCTAAATTTTAGGCTACCACTTTTTTAGGAATATATATATCTTAATCACTTATGTCTTGTATAATGATCCTTTATAAATTCTAATGATTATTCAGTTGATAAATTGCCACCATATGTGTTTTTATAAACTTTAAAAATCTGTGTTTAATTTGTCAGTCTTCCTGAAGAGACTAGGTTGAGGAGGGATTAAGATCCAGGGACAAATGCAGACAGCTTTTTGAAAAATTTCGCTTTGAATGAAAAAGAGATGGTAGCTGGAGGGAGAGGTGTTTTGGTTTTTAAAGTTGGATAATAGTGGCAGGGCCTGGTGGCTTAGGCTTGTAATCCCAGCACTTTGGGAGGCTGAGGCGGGCAGATCACCTGAGGTCAGAAGTTCAAGACCAGCCTGGCCAACATGGTGAAACTCCGTCTCTACTAAAAATACAAAAATTAGTGGGTGTGGTGGCATGCGCCTGTAGTCCCAGCTACTCGGGAGGCTGAGGCAGGAGAATTGCTTGAACCTGGGAGGCAGAGGTTACGGTGAGCTGAGACCACACCATTGCACTCCAGCCTGGGCAACAGAGTGAGACTCTGTCTCAAAAATAAGTAAGTAAATAAATAAATAAATAAATAAATAAATAAATAAAAGTTGGATAATATATTTATTTGCTGATGGGAATAATTCAGGCTAGAAGGAGAAATTAATGATGTTTGGAGAAGGTCTGGTTATAAAAGTGAAACCCTGGAATATTAAGCACAAAAGATGCTATCCAGAGTGTAATTGCAGAAATTGTGGTAGCTGGGTCACTTTATCCATTCTAAAAAGAAGGAAGGCAGAGCAAGTGAGTACAGATGTAGCGATTGGGTGGAGGGTAAGTGGAGGTGTCCAGTTGTTTCAGTTTTCTTGATGTGGCAAGATCATTAGCTGAAGCAGGTGGTAGAGGAGAGGACTGTCAGATCTGAAGAGAAAAAAAGGTATGCAGTAGCTATTTAGGAGAGTGGAAGAACTCAAACATTAGTAAAGTGTAGTATGATTATAGGGCATTGTTGAGCATCAGTTTGAAATTTATGGTCATGAATTTGAATGAAAAGCAGTCAATACTATATTTTTAATATAGTTTATAATCATAATAATAAGCTTAGTTTATCATCAGATATTGATAAAGCTGTATATAGAATGTATTTGTGTCAGACTAAATGCCTTTTATTAATCATTAATTAATCTGTTATTCCCATTTTACAGATGAAGAAACAAAACCACAGAAAGGTTGGGTAACTTGGTGAACAACACAAACTGAGATTTTTTTTTTTTACTTTTATTATTATACTTTAAGTTTTAGGGTACGTGTGCATAACGTGCAGATTTGTTACATACGTATACATGTGCCATGTTGGTGTGCTGCACCCATTAACTAGTCATTTAGCATTAGGTATATTTCCTAATGCTGTCCCTCCCCCCTTCCTCCACCCCACAACAGTCCCCGGTGTGTGATGTTCCCCTTCCTGTATGCATGAGTTCTCATTGTTCAATTCCCACGTATGAGTGAGGACATGCGGTGTTTGCTTTTTTGTCCTTGCGATAGTTTGTTGAGAATGATGGTTTCCAGCTTCATCCATGTCCCTACAAAGGACATGAACTAATCATTTTTTATGGCTGCATAGTGTTCCATGGTGTATATGTGCTACATTTTCTTAATCCAGTCTATCATTGATGGACATTTGGGTTGGTTCCAAGTCTTTGCTATTGTGAATAGTGCCACAATAAACATATGTGTGCATGTGTCTTTATAGTAGCATGATTTATAATCCTTTGGGTATATACCCAGTAATGGGATGGCTGGGTCAAATGGTATTTCTAGTTCTAGATCCCTGAGGAATCGCCACACTGACTTCCACAATGGTTGAAACAAATTGAGATATTATAGCACAATCCTGGATATCACCCTTGAGAATTTACGTATTAATATTTGCTTCAGATATATATGTGTTTGTGTGTGTAAATGTGTAAATAAAACATAAAAAGAAAAAGCACACTATGTAAATGAATTGAACATTATTACATTTCCTTTCGTGGGCATATTACCTTCCTTTCCTAGAAGCAGCTATTCATGGGTTTAGTGTGTGTAAGAGAACAGAGCCCTCAGAAATAATGCCGCATATCTACAACTATCTGATCTTTGACAAACCTGACAAAAACAAGCAATGGGGAAAGGATTCCCTATTTAATCAATGGTGCTGGGAAAACTGGCTAGCCATATGTAGAAAGCTGCAACTGGATCCCTTCCTTACACCTTATACAAAAATTAATTCAAGATGAATTAAAGACTTACATGTTAGACCTAAAACCATAAAAACCCTAGAAGAAAACCTAGGCAATACCATTCAAGACATAGGCGTGGGCAAGGACTTCATGTCTAAAACACCAAAAGCAATGGCAACAAAAGCCAAAATTGACAAAAGGGATCTAATTAAACTAAAGAGCTTCTGCACAGCAAAAGAAACTACCATCAGAGTGAACAGGCAACCTACAGAATGGGAGAACATTTTTGCAACCTACTCATCTGACGAAGGGCTAATATCCAGAATCTACAATGAACTCAAACAAATTTACAAGAAAAAAACAAACAACCCCATCAAAAAGTGGGTGAAGGACATGAACAGATACTTCTCAAAAGAAGACATTTATGCAGCCAAAAACCTTTCAGTTCTAATAATGATTTTTAAGAAATAAAAGTTCTGTTTTATCAACTTTCCTTATCAGCCTTACCTACTTGAATTCTTTCCATGTTAGTGTATATAGAGTTTATCACCTTAATTGTGGTATGGTATTTCAGTGTAAAAGAAACCACAATATGTTTATCCAGTTCCTGTTGGTGAGCATTTAGAGTGTCTCCAGTATCTCACCATTACTAACAATGCTGCAGCTAACACCCTTTTTGTACATATGTTCTTTCAAGATTAGTCCAGGAAATGGAATTACTAGGTAATAGGGTATGCACACTTTTGGTCTTATTTTTAATTTTTATTTTTTTGGGACGGAACCTTGCTTCGTTGCCCAGGCTGGGGTGCAGTGGTATGATCTTGGCTCACTGCAACCTCTGCCTCCTGGGTTCAAGCGATTCTTGTGTCTCAGCCTCCCGAGTAGCTGGGACACAGGCCTGTGCCACCACACCTGGCTAATTTTTTTGTGTTTTTAGTAGAGATGGGATTTCACCATGTTGGCCAGGCCGATCTCGAACTCTTGGCCTCAAGCAGTCCACCTGCCTTGGCCTCCCAAAGTGCTGGGATTACAGGCGTGAGCCACCATGCCCGTCCTGTTTTTGGTTTTAATAGATATCTCCTCATCGTCCTCAACAGAAGCTGTGAATGAAGTATATGAGAGTAGCTGCTTTCTGCAGTATAATTCTTAGTTTGCAAAACTGCTTCAGAATGCCCTGTACACTTATTCCCACTCCTTATTCGTTTTTTTCTTATCTTTTTTTCTTCCATTCTTTCTTTCTAATGATGTCTTCTGTTACAAGGGTAGAATACTATTATAGAAAACAAAAGTTTGAAAACAAAAAAGAAAGGGACCTTTCACGTCCTTACTTTCTGTAGTTTAGTTCAGTCTTTAATTGGCCATATGCTTTCCACATAGCTGTTATCTTATTATGTGTATATGTGTATGTGTATATGTGCATATGAGGTTGTGTGTATGTGTGTGTGTATGTGTGTATATGTATATGTGCATTGACCAGAATACCCTTGATTACTTGTTCATCTTTACTTTTCTTTCAGGGCAAGCTTTACTGCCTCTGACTCCATTTCTGACTCCTGCAATCAGAAATAGATAGGCTACCTCTTATATTATGTATATTTCCTTTTATTAAGACATTAATCACATGGTATTTATGTGTTTCTATCAGAATTAGACTGCAAGGACATGAGGTTTATCAAGACCAACATTGTATTGTTTGTGCCTGACACTTACTAGGCCTTGGTAAGATTTAAGGAATGAATTGCTTTTGCCAGTGGAGGGCAACATAGCCATGTAGTTTATAAAGTAGTAAATTTATAACAAAATTTTTTATTTCTGAGGTTGTTGATGTGTGGGGATATAATTTAGAAGCAAAATAGTGATGTAGTATCTTGAGACCTGATTAAAAAAGAGTTGGTGTTCAGGTTTCCTTATTTCATCCCCTCGTCCAGCTCCACCAGTTAATTAATCTTGTGTTTGAAGTAGAAAGGGAAAACTGAGTTTAGATCTCAGTGATTGGTATTGACCTTTTCTTTCATTAGGCGAACTCAAACCCTTTGAAACAGCTCCTCCCTAGGATTTTGAAAGGGAGTGTAAATGAGCCTTCAAACTATCTGGATCTTTCTCTCCTCAGTCACATCTCCCGAGCATTGGGAGCTCATTAAATATAATTCTTTTTATTGACTCTGGTTGATGCCAGATGGTTTCTTTGGTTTTGTGTAGGAGAGATGATGTGTCAATAAGGTCCCCTGTGGCAGAGTCAGTTGAGGAGTGATATATCCAACACTGATTCTATAAAGTCAATTAGAGGCAATTTGGGGTTGTTCATGTATATCTGTAATAGGATAGGGGAAAGTTATACGATTCACCTTCTTTGATGTTCTCCTTATTTTTGGCGTTGGACACACGCATACCTAATCTAGCAGTCTGCCATCACCTTTCAAGAATGAGAAACTACCTATACTTTTTCAAGAGTGATGTTCCGCAAGGACCCAGGAATTATTAAACCACAATTACTTTTGCATCAACCTAATACCATATTGTCATCATAAATCACCCCTGGGGACAAAGGAGGGTGGCTGTAGAAGCACTTGAGATAGTTGGTGTCCCAATTTGTGTCTCTCCAGATGTTCTTCATTTCAGCAGTGGTACTCATCTGTTGAGTCAGAGAGAGCTTTCCATTTAGTTTGTTTTTTATTTATTTTCATTTATTCATTTATTTATTTTGAGATGGAGTCTTGCTCTGTCACCCTGGTTGGAGTGCAGTGGCTTGATCTCGGCTCACTGCAACCTCTGCCCCACCGGGTTCAGGTGATTCTCCTGCCTCAGCCTCCCGAGTAGCTGGGATTACAGATGTGCACCACCATGCCTGGCTAATTTTTATATTTTTAATAGAGACAGGGTTTCACCATGTTGGCCAGGCTGGTCTTGAACTCCTGACTTTAGGTGATCCACCTGCTTCGGCCTCTCAAAGTGCTGGGATTACAGGTGTGAGCCACCATACCCGTCTCTTTCCATTTGGTTTGGATTAGATACTACATTCCAAAATGTCGGTATTACTAAAAGTTTGACAGTGATGACCTCTGAATGATACTCTTTCTGCTTTGATGACAAATTATCACCTGTTCTGGTAAATTTCTTGCTGTGCTTACGTTTTTTCTCTTTACTTTTTCCTTATTTTAGTAGCTGTTTCCTGGGTCTTTTTTGATATGTTGATGTATTTACTTACATGCATTATTAAAATGGAAAGTTAATTTACATATATATAAAACTAAAATCTGTTTTCACATATTCTAATTTACACATAGTAATTGAAACTTTCAAAATCCAAAGTAGCAGATTATGCTTGTGTTTACTATAAAAGTTATTGCCTATAGTAAAATATGCAATTCTTCTGAAATTGTCTACTGTTGTCAACCAAGAAGATGATGAGTTTAAGTGTTAGAATACAGGTCAAAAGTCTTAAGTTCAATACGTTAAACTTAAGTAAACTTGATTTATATTTACATTAATGAAGACATTTTAAAAACTTATTTTCTAGGACAATCATATCCTGATTCAGCCCTTCCTCCACAAAGGCAAGACAGATATTGTTCTAATTCTGGTAGACTGTCTGGACCAGCAGAACTCAGAAGTTTTAATATGCCTTCTTTGGATAAAATGGGTAAGAAGTACTTTGTGCTTTTCTTCTTTAAAAATTTTGGTGGCACACTAAAGAACTGGACGTTAGAATAAAGACGAATATAATTGCTATCTCTAGTAGTTCCTAAGGCCAAAATCTCTTTCCTGAAAATGTCCTGGTTTTATGTTTCTTGTTATGTTGTACACAGACATGGCATCCAAATATATGTTGGTGGGTTGGTTTGAGCACCATGGAAATAGGTTTACTCCATATACCTATGATGATAAATTTTACTCTGTTCTGTGACTAATTTTCTAATTTTTCTAGTCCACTTGCATGTGTCCTGTTGAGTAATCAGGGAAATAAGCCAGGCAAATGTGAATGGATACATAAAAACCCACCAGAAAACAATTTAGATGCATGCTCTGTTGATATGGTAATCAGTTATATTATTTAAACATTTCATGCTTAGATATAGCTAACATGTACTGAGCAATCTACTATTTGTCAGGCTCTCTTTTACTTAAACTACCTCATAGCAACCCATTAAAGTTGAGAAATAGATGTATGCAGTATATCAACCAGAAGTACACAACATTAAGAAAATAAAAATTTTTTTAAAGTCAAGATTTAAATGTATTGGTAAAAGGTTTCCTCAGGAAAGGACATATATTTATATATTATTAAATATATATATGTGTGTATATATATAAATATATATAATGTTAAATATATAATTTAAAAAATAATATTGATTTTCTGACATAGTAAACTATATAGTATAGCTGGGACTACAGGTGTGCACCACCATGCATGGCTAATTTTTTGTAAAGGTGAGGTTTCGACATGCTGTTGAGGCTGGTCTTGAACTCCTGGGCTCAAGCAATCCACCTGCCTTGGTCTCCCAAAGTGCTGGGATTACAGGTGTGAGACACCTTGCTCAGCCTGGAAAATCAGTATTTTATTTTATTTTATTTTATTTTAATTATTATTTTTGAGACAGAGTCTCTGTCGCCCAGGCTAGAGTGCAGTGGCTCCATCTCGGCTCCACTGCAACCTTCGCCTCCTGGATTCAAGAGATTCTCTTGCGTCAGCCTCCTGAGTAGCTGGGACTACAGGCACCCACCACCACGCCCAGCTAATTTTTGTATTTTTAGTAGAGATGGAGTTTCACCGTGTTGGCCAGGCTGGTCTCAAACTCCTGACCTCAAGTAATCCACCCTCTTTGGCCTTCCAGGGTGCTGGGATTAGAGGCATGAGCCACTGCGTCTGGCCAAAAATCAGACTGTAAAAATAACAAGCAAAGAAAGCAGTCCCAAGGTCTTACACAATTGTAATTAATTCTTTCAGTTTGGCTTTAGAAATTGTTTTCCCCCCATTAAATCAGGTTTAATGGAATGAAAGTAATGTGTGATTAAACATCCATTTCTATGCTATTTAAAAATTTTTATGTTTCCATTTTTTAATACTGGTTGACCAATACCTAATATGGCATAATAATTTTTAAGTGCTACTGTTTGTAGTTGAATGTTGTCAAGCACAAGTGAAAAATGACCAGTAAGACAAGGACATTTATAACTGGCTGAAGTCATGGACTTTGGAGTCTAGTTTATTGGGGAAGGAAGTGAGGGAGGAAACTCAGTGTTCAGAAGCATCAGTGACTTCCAAGGACAGATGTAGTGAGAATAAATGAGAAAGCTACAAGAGGAGAGGTAGTTGTGGTCAGAGAGGATTGCATTTATTGATGATAACAAAGTTCGGGAACATTTATTTAGGAACAGTAGCTAAATTCCAGTAGCTAGTCTCTCTTACTTAATGGAGGAATAAGGACGGAAGGAAGAAGGGGAGGAAGGAGAAGACGATAGGAGGGAAACATAAAAGGAGGGAGGAGGAAAAGAAGGAAGGAGGGAGATGCTTCCTCCCAGATGTCTTCTTAGCATGCTGCTCCAGCAGGATTGCTTAGGAACTAGCCAGAGAAATCACTGCCACATGCCATCATAGAACTCTGAGTCTGCCAGAATTTCTAGGGACCTCAAGCTGTTCTTGTGGCCGCAGTATAGGATATTGGTGTCCAACTGGTTTATGTGCCAATAAGGGGAGTGGGAAAATACCAATTTTGTGATCTGGAAATACTCTAGGAATAAAGTGATAAATCATGTACTTTTCATGGTTTAACTTTTATGTCTAGATGGGTCAATGCCTTCAGAAATGGAACCCAGTAGAAATGATACCAAAGATGATCTTGGTGTAAGTATTGAAAGAGTGGAATTGTATCCATGTATTCAGAAGCCTTCTTTTTTTTTTTTGAAATGGAGTTTCACTATTGTTGCCCAGGCTGGAGTGCAGTGGCGCTATCTCGGTTCACTGCAGCCCGAGTTCAAGCAGTTCTCCTGCCTCAGCCTCCTGAGTAGCTGGGACTACAGGCATGTGCCACCACACCCAACCAATTTTTGTATATTTAGTAGAGATGGAGTTTCACCATGTTGGCCAGGCTGGTCTTGAACTCCTGACCTCAGATGATCCGCTCGCCTTGGCCTCCCAAAGTGCTGGGATTACAGGTGTGAGCTACTGCGCCCGGTGCTGAGCCACCGTGCCTGGCCTGAGCCTTCTAATCTCATGGTACTAGAATAGAAATAGAGCTAATAATCTAGGTTTTGATATAAAGCTGATTTTCTCGTTTTGATTAGTATACTTTCTACTTAGCACGAAAGCTGTTTCTTTTGTAGATGGTAACCTATGGTGATAAAATACAATTTGCAGACTAGGAGTTTGAGTTAGTTTAGTAGTTAAACAAGATTTTGGTTCCCCCCCCTTGGATTTTTATTTGAATATTTTAAAGTATATTTTTGTTTATTAAGATATTGATTTTTGGAAAATGTAAACATAGACATCTTGCTTTTTCTTTTTTTCCAGTGTATATTTGATAAAATGGTATATATTTTAGTGCTCTTGGGTTATATTTCTGTTTTATCTTTAGCCAGACTATTACTTTGTTGGTTAAAGCTGTTTTCTGTTGACTTAATAAAATATTTATGATAACTAAAATGTGACAGCTGATACATTAATGTGGAAAGCTGTTTGAATCTTTCTCTAGAGCTTTCTAAGACTATCATGGAATGCTTTCTGTCTAGATGATTTCTTCTAAGCTGAGATTTTCAGGAAAACAATTGCAAATTTGCTGTTTTAGTGACTGCCATATGTCAATTTGTTGTAGAATTTAAATGTGCCTGATTCATCTCTCCCTGCTGAAAATGAAGCCACTGGCCCTGGCTTTGTTCCTCCACCTCTTGCTCCAATCAGAGGTCCATTGTTTCCAGTGGATACAAGAGGCCCATTCTTGAGAAGAGGACCTCCTTTCCCCCCACCTCCTCCAGGAGCCATGTTTGGAGCTTCTCGAGATTATTTTCCACCAAGGGATTTCCCAGGTCCACCACATGCTCCATTTGCAAGTATGCTTTTTTAAACTTTTTTTTTTAAAGCTCAATATGTGTTTTATTAATCAGAGATTTAATTTTACTATCTGTTAATGTAGTAACACAGTGGAGGAAAAATTTTTCTAGCATTCTGTGAGTGTACCATTACTTTTCCGAATTGGGAAGGCAGCCAGCCGTAAGTGGACTGTAATGAGGTTTCAGCTTGATTCATCTTAATAATATAGAATTATTTCTGTATTTTGGTAGTCAAGAAAATAATTGACTTTTTGCAGGTCTTATGATAAAACTGAAATTATCTGTACCTTATTTGGTAGCAACTGGTTATTCTGGCAGTTAGTGAAAATAATTAAAACTTATATTCTAGCATTAAAATTACTGGCTATTTTTTAAAGTCTTTTTCATAAGTAGTTCTGATGTAGTCCTACTTATTTAAAACTTAAAATATATTATGTTTGACCTAATTTTTGGATTTATTGAATTCTTTTAAAGCTTCACATAAGAAAAAGGGAATAATATGTTGCTTTTATATTCATACTTCACTGTTTTGAACTATAGGGTTCTGCAGAATAAATTTGTGGTTACCAAATACTAGGCTATGCCTATGAATGTCTCATATAGTCTTTCCTTCCCTTGTTTCTCTTCTCTTTTTAAAGTTAAAGGTGAATTAAAATGAATTTTGTTTGGGGGAATTTTAAGGTGGCCTTTGATATTACTGGAAATGTTTTACTATAATATCAAATTAGAATTGGGAATCACTGATACGAATTTTAAGTTTGTTGAAAATTGTATTACATGAAAATGTTTTTTGAGAAGGACTTTGATAATGAAAGAAAAAAATGTTATTTTTACAGTAAGTTTTACATATTTTGAAATAATTCCTCTTTTTTAAAAAACAGTTGTTAAGACTGGACAAAAATTAAGTTAAAAATTAATGATATTTCCTTTAGTCATCTGTATTTGAAGAGGTATATTTTTCTCAATGTAAAAATTACTTTGTTAGATCAAGTAATTATCAAGTGTCAATTCTCAAATAACAGAATAGGTAATGGAAGTTATAAACTTAATGATTTATTAGGGCATAGTATAGGTTCTTAAAGTTAAAAAATGTCTTTTACCAATCTCTTTGAACAGTGAGAAATGTCTATCCACCAAGGGGTTTTCCTCCTTACCTTCCCCCAAGACCTGGATTTTTCCCCCCACCCCCACATTCTGAAGGTAGAAGTGAGTTCCCTTCAGGTTTGATTCCACCTTCAAATGAGCCTGCTGCTGAACATCCAGAACGACAGCAAGAAACCTGACAATATTTTTGCCCTCTTCAAAAGTAATTTTGACTGATCTCATTTTCAGTTTAAGTAACTGCTGTTACTTAAGTGATTACACTTTTGCTCAAATTGAAGCTTAATGGAATTATAATTCTCAGGATAGTATTTTGTAAATAAAGATGATTTAAATATGAATCTTATGAGTAAATTATTTCAATTTTATTTTAGATGGTATAACTATTTCAATTTGATTAATTCACTATTATATAAACAATAGTGGGAGTTTTATATATGTAATCTTGCAGATGGGGAGGCTTTAAATTTCTGAAATCTGTGTTTTTATGCCAAGAACTGTATTTACTGTGGTTGTAGACAAATGTGAAAGTAACTTTATGCTTAAATAAATTTTAGTTGATTTAAAGATTTGTTTGGCATTGATAATAATAAAATAAGCTAGTTTTTCTATAACTATGGCTCAGTTAATTAACTTTTTTCCTTTTACCAATAACTTTGAGGTGCAAGACTCAAACTTATGTGGGTGTTTTGTGTTCAATTATGTTACGACAAATGTGTTTTCTTTCTTGTAAATGGACATGAGTGGCCCAAAGCAACAAATTAATACACTTTTAAAAGTCAAAATTGATTATATTTTAAAGAAAACCAGGATATTATCTAATGGTGAATTGTAGAATTTTGATCTATCTTGGTGTTTTTATTTCTTTATTCTATTTTATTTATTTTGTCTTTGGTTTTATTGGAGTTCACTCTCAAGTAAAATCGTAAAAAAGGGTATATAGAATATAAAATGTGAATCCTTTGATGTCTGAAAATCTCAATACCCCTTCTTCCTTTTGTTGGTGTTAGTTTATCAGGGTATGAAATTGTAGGTCAGAATTTGGAGTATAGTCATCTCTTTGGTATCTGTGGGGGATTGGTTCCAGGACCTCCACAGATACCAAAATCCATGGATGCTCAAGTCTCTTATGTAAAATGGCTTAGTATTTGCCTATAACTGTACTTCTTCCCGTATATTTTAAATCACGTCTATTTTACTTATTAATGCTATATAAATAGTTGTTATACTGTGTTTTAAAATTACATTTTTAAGGTTATTTAAATTGACTAGAAGTGTATATGTTGTACACAGAAAGAATGGCTAAGTTGAGCTAGTTGACATATATTTTACCTTGGATACTCATTTTTTATATTGAGAATATTTCAAATTTAATCTTTTTAGTGATTTTTCAAGTATTAAGATATTGCTGTTAGGGTCTTCAAGTTGTACAATAGATCTCTTGAACTTATTCCTCCTGCATGACTGAAATTTTGTATCCTTTGACCAATATCTCCCCAGTCCCCCTTCACCCCACCCCATCCTCTTCCACTGATTCTTTTTCTTTTATCGACACATAATATTTTACGTATTAGTGAGATACATGTGAGTGTTACTTGCATAGACTGTGTAATGATCAAGTCAGGGTATTTGGGGGTATCCACCATCTTGAGTATTTGTTGTTTCTGTACATATGGTATCATTTCAAGTCCTCTTTTGTGATTACTTTGAAATATATAAAATATTGTTACTAAGTGTCATCACTATCAAAATTATCAAAGATTAGAATTTATTTCATCTAACTGTATGTTTGTACCCATAACCAACCTCTCTTCATGTTCCCCTCATACCCAACAACCCTTTCCAGTCTCTGGTATCTATCATTCTATTCTCTGTGTACATGAGGTTAAGTTTTTTAACTCCCCCATATGAGTGAGAACATGTGGTATTTATCATTCTGTGCCTGCCTTATTTCACTTAATGAACATTTCCATCCATGTTGCTGCAAATGATGTGATTTCATTTTTTATGACTGAATAGTATTCCTTTGTGTATATATACCACATTTTCTTTTTTTAAAATTATACTTCAAGTTTTAGGGTACGTGTGCACAATGTGCAGGTTTGTTACATATGTGTACATGTGCCATGTTGGTGTGCTGCACCCATCAACTTGTCATTTACATTAGATATATCTCCTATCCCCCCCCACCTCACCCTACAGTGGGCCCTGGTTTGTGATGTTCCCCTTCTTGTGTCCAAGTGTTCTCATTGTTCAGTTCCCACCTATGAGTCAGAACATGCGGTGTCTGGTTTTCTGTCCTTGCGATAGTTTGCTGAGAATGTTGGTTTCCAACTTCATCCATGTCCCTACAAAGGACATGAACTCATCATTTTTTATGGCTGCATAGTATTCCATGGTGTGTATGTGCCACATTTTCTTAATCCAGTCTATCATTGTTGGACAGCTGGCTTTGTTCCAAGTCTTTGCTATTGTGAATAGTGCCGTAGTAAACATACCTGTGCATGTGCCTTTATAGCAGCATGATTTATAATCCTTTGGGTATATACCCAGTAACCCAGTAATGGGATGGCTGGATCAAATGGTATTTCTAGTTCTAGATCCCTGAGGAATCGCCACACTGGCTTCCACAATGGTTGAACTAGTTTCCAGTCCCACCAGCAGTGTGAAAGTGTTCCTATTTCTCCACATCCTCTCCAGCACCTGTTGTTTCCTGACTTTTTAATGATGGCCATTCTAACTGGTGTGAGATGGTATCTCATTGTGGTTTTGATTTGCATTTCTCTGATGGCCAGTGATGATGAGCATTTTTTCATGTGTCTGTTGGCTGCATAAATGTCTTCTTTTGAGAAGTGTCTGTTCATATCCTTCGCCCACTTGGTGATGGGGTTGTTTTTTTCTTGTACATTTGTTTGAGTTCATTGTAGACTCTGGATATTAGCCCTTGTCAGATGAGTAGATTGCAAAAATTTTCTCCCGTTCTGTAGGTTGCCTGTTCACTCTGATGGTAGTTTCTTTTGCTGTGCAGAAGCTCTTTAGTTTAATTAGATCCCATTTGTCAATTTTGGCTTTTATTGCCATTGCTTTTGGTGTTTTAGACATGAAGTCCTAGCCCATGCCTGTGTCCTGAATGGTATTGCCTAGGTTTTCTTCTAGGGTTTTTATGGTTTTAGGTCTAACATTTAAGTCTTTAATTCATCTTGAATTAATTTTTGTATAAGGTGTAAGGAAGGGGTCCAGTTTCAGCTTTCTACATATGGCTAGCCAGTTTTCCCAGCACCATTGATTAAATAGGGAATCCTTTCCCCATTGCTTGTTTTTATCAGATTTGTCAAAGATCAGATAGTTGTAGATGTGTGGCATTATTTCTGAGGGCTCTGTTCTGTTCCATTGATCTATAGCTCTGTTTTGGTATCAGTACAGTGCTGTTTTGTTTACTGTAGCCTTGTAGTATAGTTTGAAGTCAGGTAGCATGATGCCTCCAGCTTTGTTCTTTTGGCTTAGGATTGACTTGGCAATGTGGGCTCTTTTTTGGTTCCATATGAACTTTAAAGTAGTTTTTTCCAATTCTGTGAAGAAAGTCATTGGTAGCTTGATGGGGATGGCATTGAATCTATAAATTACCTTGGGCAGTATGACCATTTTAACGATAGTGATTCTTCCTACCCATGAGCATGGAATTTTCTTCCATTTGTTTGTATCCTCTTTTATTTCGTTGAGCAGTGGTTGTAGTTCTCCTTGAAGAGGTCCTTCACATCCCTTGTAAGTTGGATTCCTAGGTATTTTATTCTCTTTGAAGCAGTTGTGAATGGAGTTCACTCATGATTTGGCTCTCTGTTTTTCTATTATTGGTGTATAAGAATGCTTGTGATTTTTGCACATTGATTTTGTATCCTGAGACTTTGCTGAAGTTGCTTATCAGCTTAAGGAGATTCGGGGCTGAGACGATGGGGTTTTCTAGATATACAATCATGTCATCTGCAAACTGGGACAATTTGACTTCCTCTTTTCCTAATTGAATATCCCTTATTTCTTTCTCCTGCCTGATTGCCCTGGCCAGAACTTCCAACACTGTGTTGAATAGGAGTGGTGAGAGAGGGCATCTCTGTTTTGTGCCAGTTTTCAGAGGGAATGCTTTCAGTTTTTGCCCATTCAGTATGATATTGGGTGTGGGTTTGTCATAAATAGCTCTTATTATTTTGAGATATGTCCCAGCAATACCTAATTTATTCAGAGTTTTTAGCATGAAGGGCTGTTGAATTTTGTCAAAGGCCTTTTCTGCATCTATTGAGATAATCATGTGGTTTTTGTCTTTTGTTCTGTTTATATGCTGGATTATGTTTATTGATTTGCATATGTTGAACCAGCCTTGCATCCCAGGGATGAAGCCCACTTGATCATGGTGGATAAGCTTTTTGATGTGTTGCTGGATTCAGTTTGCCAGTATTTTTTATTGAGGATTTTTGCATCGATGTTCATCAGGGATATTGGTCTAAAATTCTCTTTTTTGGTTGTATCTCTGCCAGGCTTTGGTATCAGGATGATGCTGGCCTCATAAGATGAGTTAGGGAGAATTCCTTCTTTTTCTGTTGATTGGAATAGTTTCAGAAGGAATGGTACCAGCTCCTCCTTGTACCTCTGGTAGAATTCAGCTGTGAATCCATCTGGTCCTGGACTTTTTTTGGTTGGTAAGCTATTAATTATTGCCTTAATTTCAGAGCCTGTCATTGGTCTATTCAGAGATTCAACTTCTTCCTGGTTTAGTCTTGGGAGGGTGTATGTGTCCAGGAATTTATCCATTTCTTCTAGATTTTCTAGTTTGTTTGCATAGAGGTGTTTATAGTATTCTCTGATGGTAGTTTGTATTTCTGTGGCATCAGTGGTGATCTCCCCTTTATCATATTTTTATTGTGTCTGTTTCATTCTTCTCTCTTTTCTTCTTTATTAGTCTTGCTAGTGGTCTGTCAATTTTGTTGATCTTTTAAAAAAACGAGCTCCTGGATTCATTGATTTTTTGAAGGATTTTTTGTGTCTCTGTCTCCTTGAGTTCTGCTCTGATCTTATTTCTTGCCTTCTGCTAGCTTTTGAATGTGTTTGCTCTTGCTTCTCTGGTTCTTTAAATTGTGATGTTAGGGTGTCAATTTTAGATCTTTCCTGCTTTCTCTTGTAGGCATTTAGTGCTATAAATTTCCCTCTACACACTGCTTTAAATGTGTCCCAGAGATTCTGGTGTATTGTGTCTTTGTTCTCATTGCTTTCTAAGAACATCTTTATTTCTGCCTTTATTTTGTTATGTACCCAGTAGTCATTCAGGAGCAGGTTGTTCAGTTTCCATGTAGTTGAGTGGTTTTGAGTGAGTTTCTTAATCCTGAGTTCTAGTTTGATTGCACTGTGGTCTGAGAGACAGATTGTTACAATTTCTGTTCTTTTACATTTGCTGAAGAGAGCTTTACTTCCAACTATGTGGTCCATTTTGGAATAGGTGTGGTATGGTGCTGAGAACAATATATATGCTGTTGATTTGGGGTGGAGAGTTCTGTAGATGTCTATTAGGTCCACTTGGTGCAGAGCTGAGTTCAGTTCCTCGATATCCTTGTTAACTCTCTGTCTCATTGATCTGTCTAATGTTGACAGTGGGGTGTTAAAGTCTCCCATTATTATTGTGTGGCAATCTAAGTCCCTTTGTAGGTCTCTAAGGACTTGCTTTATCAATCTGGGTGCTCCTGTATTGGGTACATATATATTTAGGATAGTAAGCTCTTCTTGTTGAATTGATCCCTTTACCATTATGTAATGGCCTTCTTTGTCTCTTTTGATCTTTGTTGGTTTAAAGTCTATTTTATCAGAGACTAGGATTGCAACCCCTGTGGTTTTTTGTTTTCCATTTGCTTGGTAGATCATCCTCCATCCCTTTATTTTGAGCCTATATATGTCTCTGCACATGACATGGGTTTCCTGAATACAGCACACTGACGGATCTTGACTCTTCATTCAGTTTGCTGGTCTGTGTCTTTTAACTGGAGCATTTAGCCCATTTACATTTAAGGTTAATATTGTTATGTGTGAATTTGATCCTGTCATTATGATGTTAGCTGGTTATTTTGCTCGTTAGTTGATGCAGTTTCTTCCTAGCCTTGATGATCTTTACAAGTTGGCATGTTTTTGCAGGGGCTGGTACCAGTTGTTCATTTCCATGTTTAGTGCTTCCTTCAGGAGCTCCTGTAGGGCAGGCCTGGTGGTGACAGAATCCCTCAGCATTTGCTTCTCTGTAAAGTATTTTATTTCTCCTTCACTTATGAAGCTTAGTTTGGCTGGATATGAAATTCTGGGTTGAAAATTCTTTTCTTTAAGAATGTTGAATGTTGGCCCCCACTCTTCTGGCTTGTAGAGTTTCTGCAGAGAGATCAGCTGTTAGTCTGATGGGCTTCCCTTTGTGGGTAACCCGACCTTTCTCTCTGGCTGCCCTTAACATTTTTCCCTCATTTCAACTTTGGTGAATCTGACAATTATGTGTCTTGGAGTTGCTCTTTTTGAGGAGTATCTTTGTGGTGGTCTCTGTATGTCCTGAATTTGAATGTTGGCTTGCCTTGCTAGATTGGGGAAGTTCTCCTGTATAATATCCTGCAGAGTGTTTTCCAACTTGGTTCCATTCTCCCCATCACTTTCAGGTACACCAATCAGACGTAGATTTGGTCATTTCACATAGTCCCATATTTCTTGGAGGCTTTGTTCATTTCTTTTTATTCTTTTTTCCCTAAGCTTCTTTTCTCGCTTCATTTCATTCATTTCATCTTCCATCACTGATACCCTTTCTTCCCATTGATCAAATCGGCTACTGAAGCTTGTGCATTCGTCACGTAGTTCTTGTGCCATGGTTTTCAGCTCCATCAGGTTTTTTAAGGACTTTTCTGCATTGGTTATTCTAGTTCGCCATTCGTCTAATCTTTTTTTCAGGGTTTTTAACTTTTTTGCCGTGGGTTCGAACTTCCTCCTTTAGCTCGGAGAAGTTTGATCGTCTGAAGCCGTCTCTCAGCTCGTTAAAGTAATTCTCTGTCCAGCTTTGTTCTGTTGCTGTTGAGGAGCTGTGTTCCTTTGGAGGAGGAGAGCCTCTCTGATTTTTAGAATTCTCAGTTTTTCTGGTCTGTTTTTTCCCCATCTTTGTGGTTTTATCTACCTTTGGTGTTTGATGATGGTGACGTACAGATGGGGTTTTGTTGTGTATGTCCTTTCTGTTTGTTAGTTTTCCTTCTAACAGTCAGGACCCTCAGCTGCAGGTCTGCTGGAATTTGCTGGAGGTCCACCCCGGACCCTGTTTGCCTGGGTATCAGCAGCAGAGGCTGCAGAACAGCAGATATTGGTTAACAGCAAATGTTGCTGCCTGATCATTCCTCTGGAATTTTTGTCTCAGAGGAGTACCTGGCCGTGTGAGGTGTCAGTCTGCCCCTACTGGGGGATGCCTCCCAGTTAGGCTACTTGGGGGTCAGGGACCCACTTGAGGAGGCAGTCTGTCCGTTCTCAGATTTCCAGCTGCATGCTGGGAGAGCCACTACTCTCTTCAAAGCTGTCAGACAGGGACATTTAAGTCTGCAGAGGTTTCTGTTGCCTTTTGTTTGGCTGTGCCCTGCCCCCAGAGGTGGAGTCTACAGAGGCTGGCAGGCAGGCCTCCTTGAGCTGTGGTGGGCTCCACCCAGTTCGAGCTTCCAGGCAGATTTGTTTACCTGCTCAAGCCTCAGCAATGGCGGGCGCCCCTCCCGCAGCCTCGCTGCCACCTTGCAGTTTGATCTTAGACTCCTGTGCTAGCAATGAGCGAGGCTCCGTGGGCATAGGACTCTCTGAGCCAGATGTGGGATATAATCTTCTGGTGTGCCGTTTGCTAAGACTGTTGGAAAAGTGCAGTATTAGCATGGGAGTGACCCGATTTTCCAGGTGCCATCTGTCACCCCTTTCCTTGGCTAGGAAAGGGAATTCCCTGACCCCTTTGCGCTTCCCAGGTGAGGCGATGCCTCGCCCTTCTTTGGCTCACAATCCGTGTGCTGCACCCACTGTCCTGCACCCACTGTCTGACAATCCCTAGTGAGATGAACCTGGTACCTCATTGGGAAATGCAGAAATCACCCGTGTTCTGCGTCGCTCACACTGGGAGCTCTAGACTGGAGCTGTTTCTATTTGGCTATCTTGCCCCAGCCCCCTATACCACATTTTCTTAATTCTTATGTCCACTGATAGACGCTTAGGTTGATGACGTATCTTTGCTATTGTCAATAGTGCTGTGATAAACACACAAGTGCAGGCCTTCTTTTGATATGCTTATTTCTTTTCCTTTTTGTAAAGACCCAGTTGGTGGCATTGCTGGATCATACAGTAGTTCCATTTTTAGTTTTCTGAGAAACCTGCATACTCTTTGCCATAGTGGTTATACTAATTTACATTCCTACCAACAGTGTGTAAAAGTTCCTTTTTCTCTGGATCCTCTGCAGCATGTTTTTTTTTTTTTTTTGTCTTATTAATAGCCATTCTGGCCAGGCACAGTGGCTCATGCCTGTAATCCCAGCACTTTGGGAGACTGAGGATGAGCTCAGGAGTTGGAGACCGCATGGCCAACATGATGAAACCCTGTCTCTACTAAAAATACAAAAATTGTCTGGGCATGGTGGCGCCTGCCTGTAGTCCTAGCTACGCGGGTGGCTGAGGGATGAGAATCACTTGAACCTGGGAGGCAGAGGTTGCAGTGAGCCAAGATTGTGCCACTGAACTCCAGCCTGGGCAATAGAGCCTTCTCCAAAAGAAAGCGATTCTAACTGTGTTAAGATGATATCTCACTGTGGCTTTGATTTCCATTTCTTTGATGATTAGTGAGGTTGGACATTGTTTCATATACCTGTTGGCCATTTGTATGTCTTTGAGAATATGAATTCATGTCCTTTGCCCATGTTTTAATGTTTTTTCTTTTGTGGTTTGTTTTTGTTTTTTGTTGTTGTCTTTTTTTTTTTTTTAACCATTGAGTGCCATGTGTATTCTTGTGTATTCTTTATATTAGCCCTTTGTTAGATGAATAGTTTGCATATATTTTTTCCCATTCAACCAGTTGTCTCTTAATTGTTGATTGTTTCCTTCTGCCCTTCTGCTGTGCAGAAGCCTGTTAGTTTAATATAGTCCCATCTGTCCATTTTTGTTTTTGTTACCTGTGCTTTTGAAGTCTTAACCAGAAAATCTTTGCCTAGACCAATGCCCTATAGTGTTCCCCTTATATTTTCTTCTAGTAGTTTTATAGTTTTGGGCCTTATGTTTAGGTATTTAATCCATCTTGAGTTTAATCCATATGGTGAGAGATAAGGGTCTGGTTTCATTCTTCTGCATATGGATATCCAGTTTTCCCAACTCGATTTATTGAGAGTGTTCTTTCTTCCAATGTATGTTCTTGGAAACCTTGAAAATCAGTTGGCTATAAATACCTGGATTTATTTCTGGGTTCTCTACTCTGTTTTATTGGTCTGTGTGTCTATTTTTATACCAATACTATGCTGTTTTGGTTACTGTAGCCTTGTAATATATTTTGAAGTCAGATAATGTGATGCCCCCAGCTTGATTCTTCTTGGTCAGGATTGCTTTGGGTGGTTCTGGCTCTTCTTTGGTTTCGTATGAATTTTAGGATTGTTTTTCTATTTCTGTGAAAAATTATGTTGGTATTTTGATAGCAATTGCTTTGAATTTATAGATTGCTTTAGGTAATATGTACATTTTAACAATATTATTCCAATCCCGTGATGGTGGTATGGGATCTTTCTGTTTATAGCCTCTTTAACTTCTTTTATTGGTGTTTTGTACTTTTCCCTGGGAAGGCCTTTCACCTCCTTGTTTAAATTTATTCTTTGGTGTTTTACTTTTTTCTTTGTGGCTGTTGCTCTGACTAGGACTTTTAGGACTATGTGTGTTTTTTTTTTTTCCTGAGGCAGAGTTTCGCTCTTGTTGCCTAAGCTGGAGTTCAATAACACCATCTCGGCTCACTGCAACCTCTGCCTCCCGGATTCAAGCGATTCTCCTGCCTCAGCCATGCGAGTATCTGGGATTACAGATGTGCACCACCACGCGCGGCTAATTTTGTGTATTTTTAGTAGAAATAGGGTTTCACCATGTTAATCAGGCTGATCTCGAACTCCTGACCTCTGGTGATCCACCCGCCTTGGCCTCCTAAACTGCTGGGATTACAGGCTTGAGCCACCACATATGGCCTTTTAGTACTCTATTTGATAGGAGTCATAAAATTGTCTTGTTCCAGTTCTTAGAGGAAAGGTTTACAATTTCGTTTTGGTATGATGTTAGCTGTGGGTCTGTCAGAAATAGCCTTTATGATGTTGAAGAATGTTCCTTCTATATTTAGTGTTTTGAGTGTTTTTATTGTGAAGGGATGTTTAATTTTATCTTCATCTATTGAGATGATCTGTTTTTTGTCCTTTATTCTGCTCATATGATGTGTCACATTTATTGATTTGCATATGTTGAACCATCCTTTTACCTGTGGGATAAAACCCACTTGAATATAGTTTATTACTTTTTGATGTGCTTTTTGATTCAGTTTGCTAGTATTAATATTTATTGAGTTTTACGTCCATGTTTATCAGAGATATTGGCCTATAGTTTTCTTTTTTTGTTGTGTTTTTGTCTGGTTTTGGTATCAGAATAATGCTGACCTTATAGAATGAGTTAGGGAGAATTTCCTCTTCTTCATTTTTTTGGGAATAGTTTAAGGGGAATTGGTGTTAATTCTTTATAAGTTTGCTAGAATTTGGCAGTAAAGCTGTCTCATTCTGGGCTTTTCTCTGTTTGGAGACTTTTTATTACTGATTTAATTTTGGTACTTGTTATTCGTCTGTTCAGATTTTTGCTTTCTTTCTCATTCAACCTTGGTAGATTGTATTTGCCTAGGAATATCCATTTCGTCTAGGTTTTTTCAGTTTGTTAGCATATTGTTCATAATAGCCTCTGACGATCTTTTATATTTCTGTGCTATCGGTTGTAATTTCTCCTTTTTCATTTCTGATTTTCTTTATTTGGGTCTTTTTTTTCTCGGTTAGTCTAGCTAGTAGTTTATCAATTTTGTTTATCTTTTCAAATACCCAACTTTTTGTTTCACTAATCTTTGTATTGTTTTTCTAGTCTCTATTTTGTTTAGTTCTGCTCTGATCTTTATTATTTATTTCCTTCTAATTTTGGGTTTGGTTTGTTCTTCCTTTTCTGTTTTCTTGAGGTTCATTGTTAGATTATTTGAAATTTTTCTGCTACTTTTATATAGATGTCTGTTGCTATAAAATTCCCTCTCAGCACTGCTTTTGTTGTATTACATGGGGTTTGTTGTGTTGTGTTTGTGTTTTCACTTGTTTCAAGAAACTTCTTTATTTCCTTCTTAATTTCTACTCTGACCCAGTGGTCTGTCATTTAGGAACATGTCATTTAATTTCCATGTATTTGTATAGTTTCCAGAGTTCCTTTTTAAAGTTTCCATGTATTTGTATAGTTTCCAAAATATTATTGATTTCTAGTTTTATTCCATTGTGTTCTGATAAGGTATTTGGTATAGTTTCAAGTATTTTAAATTTGTGGCCTAATATATGGTGTAACCTGGAGAATATTCTATGCCAGTGAGAAGAATGTATATTCTGCAGCTGTTGGATAAGATTTTCTGTAAATATCTGTTAGGTCTATTTGGTCTAAAGTACAGTTTAAGTCTAATGTTTCTGGCCAGGTGCTGTGGCTCACACCTGTAATCCCAGCACTTCGGGAGGCCAAGGTGGGAGGTTTTCTTGAGACCAGGAGTTCGAGACCAGCCTGGCCAACATGGCAAAATCCTGTCTCCACAAAAAATACAAAAATTAGCTGGGTGTGGTGGAATGTGCCTGTAGTCCCAGCTACTTGGAGGCTGAGGCATGAGAATCGCTTGAGTCTGGGATGTGGAGGTTGCGGTGAGCTGAGATTGTGCCTTTGTTCTCCAGCCTGGGTGACACAGCAAGACCCTGTCTCAAATAATAAAAAAAAAATCTGATGTTTGTTTGTTAATTTTCTGTCTGGATGATCTGTCTGATGCTGGGAGAGCAATATTTTGTTTAAGTCCGTAACTATTACTGCATTGGAGTCTGTCTCTCCCTTTGGATCTAATAATATTTGCTTCAGATATTTCTTCTAGGTGCTTCATTGTTGGGTACATATGTATTTAGAATTGTTATAATCTCTTGCTGAATTGATTCCTTTGTTTTGTAATGTTCTTCTTTGCCTCTGTATACTGTGTTTGACTTAAAGTCTGTTTTATCTCATGTAAGTACTCTTGCTCACTTTTGGTTTCTCTTCACATGGAGTATCTTTTTCCAGCTTAAAAAGCTGAAGAGTAAGGCTTTCAGTCTATGTGTCTTTACAGGTGATGTGATTTTCTTGTAGGCAGTATATAGTTGGGTTCTGGTTTCTAATTTGTTCAGCCAGTCTACACCTTTTAAATGGAAAGTTTAGTCTCTCTGTTCTAGGTCATCGTTCATATGTGGTGAACTTATTTTTGGCATTTAAAAAATTGTTGTCTGGGGCCGGGTGTGGTGGCTCATGCCTGTAATCCCAGCACTTTGGGAGTCTGAAGGGGGTGGATCATGAGGTCAAGAGATCAATACCATCCTGGCCAACATGGTGAAACCCCGTCTCTACTAAAAATACAAAAATTAGCTGGGTGTGGTGGCGCGCGCCTGTAGTCCCAGCTACTCAGGAGGCTGAGGCAGGAGAATCGCTTGAACCCAAGAGGCAGAAGTTGCAGTGAGCCGACATCATCAACATCATCGTGCCACTGCACTCCAGCCTAGCGACAGAGCAAGACTCTCAAAAAAAAAAAAAATTGTTTTCTGGTTATTTTGTATATCTCATGTTTCTTTCTAGTTTATTTTGGTTTGTTGGTTTTTTTTTTTTTTTTGTAGTGGTAACATTTGAATCCTTTTTGTTCCTTATTTGTATTTGCTTTACCAGTCGGTTTTATACTTTTGTATTTTCATGGTGATAGATATTGTCCTTTCCCTTCCAAGTATAGGACTCCCTTAAGCATTTCTTGTAGGTCTGTTCTAGTGGTGATGTATTTTCTCAGTTTTTGCTTATCTAGAAAAGACTTTATTTTCCCTTTAGTTACAAAGGAATGCTTTGCTGAGTATAGTATTCTTGGCTGATAGTTTGGTTTTTTTGTTTTGTTTCAGCACTGCAATATACTATCTCATTGTCTCCTGGGCTATAAAGTTTCTGCTGAGAAATCTGTGGTTATTTTGATGGGGATTCCCTTTTATATAACTAGGTTTTTTTTTTCTTGTTGTTCTTGGAATCCTCTCTTTGTTTTTGGCTTTAAACAGTTTGACTATAATGTGCTGTGGAGAATACCTTTTTGGGTTTTACGCATTTGAGAACTCTGAATTTCCTGTATCTGGATGTTTAAGTCTCTTGTTATATGTGAGAACTTTTCAGCCATTATTTTATTAAATAGGTTTTCTTTTTCTTTTTTTAAAATAATTGGGTTTTTTGTTCATTTGTTTTTTGTGATGGAATCTCACTCTGTTGCACAGGCTGGAGTGCAGTGGCATGATCTTAGTTCACTGCAACTTCCATGTCCCAAGTTCAAGCAATCCTCCTACCTCAGCACCCCAAGTAGCTGGGATTACAGGCATGTGCCACCAAGCCTGGCTAATTTTTGTATCTTTAGTAGAGACGGGGTTTCACCATGTTGTCCAGACTGGTCTCGAACTTCTGACCTCAAGTGATCTGCCTGCCTCAGCCTCTCAAAGTGATACAGGCGTGAGCCACTGCACCCGGCCATTAAATAGGTTTTCGGTGCCTTTAGCCTTCTCTTCTTTTTTCTGGAATACCCAGAATTCAAATATTTGGTTACACTATGGTGCTGTGTACGTCACATAGGCTTTGTTCATTCTTCTTATTTTTTCTTTTTTTTTGCATGTGTGTGTTACTGAGTTATTCCAAAAGGCCTGTGTTTAGGTTCTGAAATTCTTTCCTCTGGTTGATCTAGTCTATTGTTGAAGCTTTCAGATGTATTTGTAATTTCATGTATTGAATTCTTTTATTCTAGGATATCTGGGTTTTTAAACATACCTATCTATCTGGTAATTTCTCATTTATATCCTGAATTGCTTTTCTGATTTCTTTGTATTGTTCATCTGTGTTCTCTTGCATCTCACTGAGCTTTAATAACATTATTTCGAATTATTTCTCCCGCGTCTTAATAAATTTCATTTTTATTGGAATATAATGTTGGAGAATTATTTTGTTTCTCTGGCTGTGTCACATTTTCTTTCTTTTTTATGTTTTTTGTCTCCTTTACATTGATATTTGTATGTCTGGTGTAACAATCACTTCTTCTCATTTTTTGTATTGGCTTTTGTAGGGCCAGACTTTTTCCTAAAAGTGTGCCTGTGTTGTTAGTTGGGTAGGGCGCTTTGGCTTTGATTCTGGGTGCATGCAGTAGTGTAGTCTCTATGCAGTTTCTTAGACTTTAAGCAGCTTCAATGGTGTTTGTGATTTCATCAGTCGCTTAGGCTGTAGTTGTTAGTGGAGACTGTGGTGAGGTTTTGCTGCATATAGGGATGCCAGGTGGGCCAGGCCGTCCTCAGGGCCCAGTAGTGGGAACAGTGAGCTGAGTGTGCCCGTCCCTGGGCCTCTGGGTGTCCATACACGGGTACAGGTATTAACAGGTCCAAGTAGCCTATTCTTGGGCTTCTGGGTGACTTTCTTGAGTGCTGGTAGTTGCATTGGTGGGCTAGGCGGGTGTGTCGTTGTGCCCCTGGGCAGTGTGTGTATCATGAGCAATGTCTGTAGTGGTGGTAAGACAACTTTTGAGTTTCCAGGTGGCACACGCTTGTTTTGGAAATGGCTGTGTTGGGCTGGGTGGGCCATTTCCCAGGCCCTCAGGGCATGTGCCAGTGGGTACCAGCTGTGATGTTAGTGGCAGGCTAAGTGAGCCCATCTTCAGGCCCCTAGGAGGAGTGCACAGATGCCAGCAGTGGTGGATGGGATGGGCTGATCCCCACGCCCTTGGATGGTGTGTTTGGAAATAGCCTGTCCTCAGTCTGTCCTGTGGTATGCATGGGTGCAGTTTGTGGTGGACAGATCGGGGTGACCCTTAGGTTTCCTGGCAGAGCACTTGGATGGTGGCAGCTGCATTGTGGTGAGCAGAGAGAGCCTATCCTCAGGGCACACACTAGTGCACTGTTGTCGTTTTGCTTGTGGGGATGGGGTTGCTGTCAGTGCCCACAGCTGCAGGTAGGCAACTCTTAGGCTCTAGGGCGGACAAACTTCAACCTCTGGCATTGGTGGCAACAGCAGAAATAGTTCTCAGAGTGTGTGCAAGTGCATGGCAGCTGTGCTGCTGAGGGGCAGAGAGTTGCTACCAGTGGCGCACGCTTGGGTCCCTGGTGGCAGCAGCAGTGTGGCACACTGGAAAGCCACGCAGTTGTGCTGTGGCCCTGCTGTTGATGGAGGCAGGGTTTTTATCAATGGCAGTAGCTTTAGGCAGGCAGGTTTCGGGCTCTGGGGAACTTGCAGCACTTTGGCTTCATTTGTCCTGGGGGCAGCCTCCCTTGTGTGCTACAGTGCCCTGTCCTTGGGGTGTAGGATACTGTATGTGCTAGAGTGCTGGCGACCCTGTCATTCCACTGAGTCTAATTGATACTGTGCCACTGCAGTCATCCTGGTGAATGCAGGGGAATATCAGTGCAGCTTCAGGGGTGTGGAGATGCAGGGGCTGTTGAGCCCTAGAGCAGAAGGCCTAGTCTGGTGGGGCTGGATTTTAAAATGGTGCTGTGCTGCACAGCTTGGATTTCAGAGGCTGTGTGTTACTCGGCATGAGCTCCCTCTAGAGCAATGCCAACGTGCTATGTCTAGGCAGCTCTTTATGCTAGCTAGTCTGAGGGTTCTGTCCTGTGGCTAATGTTGCAGGAGTTTGCAGTGGGAATGTGGATGCCTGGGGATCCCTCACCCTTTTCCTACACTGGAGAGCCTCTTTGGGCACCCAGCTGAGCTGGCTGCCGGACTTCCTTCTCCTTCCATGCCTCAGGTATTTTCTGTCACTTCTCTATTCAATTCCAGTGTTCTCTCTTAGGTGGTCTATTCAAAGTGTGATTATCTACGTGCTATTTTGGTTCTTTGTGGAGGAGGCAAATGTCAGATGCCTCTAGTCTGCTGTCTTGAAGCCCCTTCTCTTCTCTATTTGTATTATTTTTTATTGTTGTCTGTTTTTTTTTCCAAATATTGTGATCTGTGGTTGATTGATTCTGTGGATTCAGAACTCACAGTTACAGAGGAACTACCGCATATTGCTTTCTAAGTATCAATTAATATCAGTGTATTATCTTTTAATGTTGTTGGTGAGAAGTCTGAAGGAAATTTCATTTTGTTCCCTTTGTTGGTAACCTGATTTTTTTCCTATGGAAACTTGCTTTTTTTTCCCCCTTTATCTTTGGTGTTCTGACGATCACAATATAATGCATTTACATGTAAGACTCTTTTCAATTATTGTTTTGTTAAGGTTCTCTGAGAAACAGATTCCAAGATGGAATTAGACAATGAAGAGACTTATTGAGGAAGAACACCTGTGAAGGATTAAGGGGTGAGAGTGCAGGATTAGATTGGAGAGGACCTTCGGACAGTGATTCAGGTCTGTCATCAGTGAATGGAGAGAGAGAAGGAAGAAAGATTGGGTGTAAACAGTCTTAGTGCATCTCTGAGAAAGTCTCAGGCAGGGCAGTGGCAATTCCCAGGGTAAAAATTAGAATAGTCCCTCATTAGGTAGGAATGGCTCTCTTCTGGTTCCCCTGCTGTGTTCTGTCCTTGGCTTGGAGAATCTCCCAGGAGGAACCTGGTTTTTGTGTGAGTGCTGAAGGCTAAAGAACTGTGCTCCTCATAGCAGGCTTTTTGGAGAGGAGAAACATGATTTGGTGTACCGTGGCTGCCACCTTGTGTTAAGGCACTTACTCTGAAGACTCATGTTCTGAAATTCTGTGAATTTTTTTTTTTTTTTAATGTTAGGAAAATTCCTTTTCTACTTTTCTTATATTTTTAATCTCTACTGTTTTTCTTTTTCTTTTCTTTTTTTTTGGTGATTTTTGACCTATAGGTAATTTAATCTTTCAACTTTTGTTCTGAAATTTTTTTTCAATTATATATTCCAGTCATTCTCTTGAAATTTTTTTCAGTAAACATATGTTTAATCTTCAAGAACATTTTTTTTATACTTGTTTCTTTAGTTCATACGTTGTTTCACAGATGTTGTCCTTTTTGTAAAGATTTATTATCTTCTTCAATCTCTCTATATTAGAGCTTTCTAAAAGTTGTCTTCTAAATTATCTGTTTCCTCTGGAGTTAATAATTAAATTCCATTTGCTTCTCTTGGGTCTTCTGTCCTCACCATGCTTGCTAAGCCTGAAGTTATCCATGTTTCAAAAGACAAACTAGTTAACTAGTACTGGCTCATATTTTTTTAAATGTAAGATGGACTGTTTTCCTGTTAGATGGCTTTCTCAAGTGAGAATTCAGACTGGGAGATCTTTTTTCTTGTGGGTAGGGCTTGGGGAGGGGAATCTGTGACTGACAGGGTTTGCCTTGGGTTGAGCAGATAGGGATCTGGTTGGCAGGCTGAAGGCCGTTCAGATGCCAGAAAGAGATCTAGTCGCTCTAGAAGCCCTTGCTTGTTCCAGTTTGATTTCTTTAGGGAAGATCTGTCTGGTGTTTTAGCTAGAGGCAAATCCAGGGTCACTGCCTTGTGCTTGGGATTATAGGACTAGAATGGTAGTACCAACAATTAGGTATTCTATATACAGATCTTTAATCTCCCTCTTTTCACACTCATCCTTAATTCTGTGTGTAGTATAGGGTACACATCTTCTGGTTTCATCAAGTAGACTGGCGTCCAGTCCCTGGTAACAGATTCTAGGCTGTGGCTTTCTCTAGTTATTTTATCTTCAACCTAATCCTCTCTGCTCCTCCTTTCCTCCAAAAAAATGGAAAACCTCTTATTTGTTGGTGGCCTCCTTTATTCTTTTTACTGTTACGGGATTTCTGTCAGCTCTTTGTGTTTTTTTCAGTGGGGTCTCAGGAGGGGCAGATGGTAAATGCATGTGCTTTGTCTGCCATCTTGAAGCTTAAGTTTTCTATTGTTGTTACCACCTTCTGAAGTGATAGCGACACGAATAGGTAAAAGTTGAACTGAGCATTATTTTGTTTTGTTTTTCTCCCCCGTGTTGGCAGTTGTTTTAAAAAAAGAACACCCCGTTTATTAGTTTCTTCTTTGTTCATCATTTTGCTTAACGGAAGTTACACAAAATTTGGGGGGATATATTGTCTTTGCAGACTGTCATTTGCAGAGAAGTCATGAATAATGATTACAAAGCCCTATTAGCTCCTGAATCAGACAAAAAATAAATGACAGTATAAGAATGAATTCTGTTTACAGCAATATTATAATACAACATTGAATTACTGCAGTGAAGTGGTTGCAGTTTTCAAAATAAAATATTACTAGCCCAAACACTAGACAAACTAAAATCACCCGACTGCTTACAAACCGAAGTGATCAGTGCAAGCAGTTGTTGCCTCAATAGCGAAAAGCAAAATCGATAAGGCTTTTCTGGCAGTCTCTGACATGAACGCTCCATCTCTGCTCAGTGAGGACCTGGGCAGCCACACTTTGAATCTTGGTCTTTCTTTTTATCTAAAAGGGTGGAGTAGATCCCCAGCTTTCTCACTTCTCCCACCAGGTCCTCACTGTGGCACGTCTGCAGAAGAATGTTACAGCCCCTGACAAACTCTCCTTTGAGGTACGCTTGTGGGATGGTGGGCCGGTTGGAATAGTCTTAATGTCCTGTCGGAGCTCGAGGTCATCCATCTCTTTGTAGGCCAGATAGTCATGGAGACTGCGCAGTTGTAGGATGTGCACCACTGCGTTTCTGAAGCTGCACTGGGGCTGCTCCGGCGTCCTCTTGAGGAAGTCCAGCACCTTGTCCTTCACCAGCGCCTCTCTGCTGCCCGAGTGTGTCGCACGTGCTGCATGCCCAGCACAGCAGGGCCACCACTTCGCTGCTCATCCCCACACGTTTGCTGGAGCCCACAATGGCCCAGGCCCTCGAGCATTAATTGGAACTGATATACAGTAGACTTGAAAATTTCAGGAAAGACTACTTCTGGATTCTATTTGGATATTTTTTCCCATTGCTTTGATCTTATAATCTTTTAAATAGAAAACTAACACGTGGTCCTTGAAGAAAAGTTGGAAAATGGTCAAAGATAGAAGAAAAATCAGTAATCCAAGGCCATCACCAAAGCAGAATTGCATTTTGCATTTACATATTTCCTTCAAGCTTTTATTCAGGTATCTTTTGAATTGTTGTAATTATGTGTGTCTGTAATTTTTTTTTCCTGAAACTTAATCCTCTAACGTAAATCATTTTTATGTTACGTAGTCTTTTGTAAACTTCACTTTTAGTGTTTGTAAATGGTCCATTTTGTGAATATAGTTTACTTGACTATTCTTTTCTTGGTGAGCACTTAAGCTGTTTTCATTTTTTAAAAGGATTTTAAAATATATATGATGATGTAATATTAAATATCTTTATATAATATCACTTTTGTTTTCTGGATTTAGGGTAAGTTTAGGAATGTATTCCCAGAATTGGGGCCAGAATTTGGGGAAGGGGAGAGAGGGTAGTTAAGAAAAAAGGAGAAGATCATATTCTTTGGAACCAGGTTGGTTGCAAAAAAAGACAAGACTTTTTTAGGGCCAATTTGTAGACTTGGTTAGATGCTACAAAATTATTTTGTGAACATAGTGAGTGATTTTTAGTCTGTTTTTGCAGATGTGGTTCAGCGTTCATTGTGTGTCTGTTTAGACGAGAATCCATTGTTATAATCAGGACAAACTAAACCTCCTGCTTTTTCAAAGTAGCAGCTACTTTTACAGATTTTGATATGAGTGCTATAAAAGAGATGATGGGTTTTTTGTTTAATAGGATAATGCTCTGATAATTTTGTATAAAGAGCAGTTAAGCGTGTTATACATTGTGTTAGGTTTCTTGCTTGCAAGACGGAAATACGACTCAAACTGGTTTGAGAAAAATAACTGAATATTGTTTTTTGTGACTAAGAGTTTCAAGGTTTCACGGTTACATCTAATGACTTAAATTATATTATGAAAACATGGTCTTTCTGTCCTAGTCTCTTGGGCTCTACTTTTTCTCTGTTAATTTCAGGCACATTATCGTTCTTTGTAGGGGCAGCATCTCTAAGCTCACATGGTATTTAGTATTTACTTCAGAAGGCGGAGAGAGTCCTTTTTTCGTTTTTTTTCTTTTTTTTAATTGGAAAATTTTAGGAAAAGTCTTAGGGATGGCTCTAACTCTTCTGTCTTGGGGTAAATTTCCATCTCTGAACAAATCCCCTTGGCTGGGATATGAGATCGGGAGCTTCCTCCTGTGGCTGGACAGGGTAATCCTCATCTGAATTATGTGGAATAAATTTCTTATAAATAGAGAGATTCTGTTATAAGAATGGAGTACTGCATAGGCAGAAACAGTAGGGTCTGTTTCACATAGGAATAAGCTTATTCCTCTTTTCCTAGAAAGCCAGGTGTGTGTTTTAAAGGTTCCCACTTGCTGAGTAGTATTGACTCAGTTTTGTGTGAAAACGTAAAAAAAAAAAAGTTGATGCAGGATAAATATGAAGTCTCATTTTTCAATTTAAATTATTTTAGAAGTTGTTCTTACATCAAAGATCCATGAGTTATAAGTGAGTAGAGCATAAGGTGAGTCAACAGTATAATGTGGAAGCTAGAACAATTAAGGATGTATATAATAGAAGTTCAGTATCAGACCAGGCAGCAGTTTTTGGAAAACTTTGTTCTATTCTGGGTGCCATATGTTAAATGTGCTTGCAGATTGCATGAACTTCGTAAATTTTAAATAACTTGAGCGTATGTTTAGTTGAGAAGAGGAATCTAAGAGTATAGGAAAGGAAAATATCCTTGTTGCCAGAATTACAAAAAGGATATTAAAACCTTTTTAATGAAAAATGATAAAAGGATATTAAAACCAGATATAAGTTGTATGGACTAATGTTTTAATGTATAAATGGATATAGAGATTCCTGCACAAAGCTAGGACTTTTAAAGGAGTGCTAAAAACTGAATGTAACATATCTGGAGTACTTGGCAGAAACTGTACTGTAGTAATACTTAAGACTAGTTGTGACTCACAGCTTGTCCATAGACATAAAATTCCTACTGAAATTGAGGACTCAATAAAAAGTGTGTGTATTGTATATTTCAAAATAGATAGAAGAGAGTAATTCAAATGTTCAAGGGGATTGGGTTTAGAGATGGAAATTTACCCCAAGACAGAAGAGTTAGAGCTATCCCTAGCACAAAGAAAAGACAAATATTTAAGGTGATGGATATCCCAATTACATGGATTTGATGTTGAACTACATGAACATATTAAATTAGCACATGTACCCTAAATATGTACATTTATTGTGTTTCAGTGAAGTGAAAAAGGATTTAATTATGGTTTTAGGCTATCACTAAGAAAATATTCCAGCATGTCATGTCTTTTTAAGTGTATGTATCTGTAATTGCTTTATCAATGTAAATACATACTGGCTTTCTATGTTAAAAAGCAAAAAATTCTTGGCCAAAAAAAAAAAAAAAAAAAAAGTAAGCATGCCACTGAGGGAAAACCAGAAGACATAATAGACTGGAAAATTAGCAACCTACGTAATTGAATTAAAAGAAAAACTTGAATGAGATTTTAAAGTATATTTTAAAAATAATTTGAAAGATAAAAGAATAAAAGCCACAAAGAGCACAGCATTATGAAAAAGGCTGAGGTATCGTTGATAAGAATCAACTAGGATGTGTAGAAATGAGAAAATTGGTGGCTCATGCCTGTAATGCCAGCACTTTGGGAGGCCAAAGTGGCGGATCACCGGAGGTCAGGAATTCGAGACCAGCCTGGCCAACATGGTGAAACCTCGTCTCTACTAAAAATACAAAAATTAGCTGGGCATGGTGGTGTGCACCTGTAATCCCAGCTACTTGGGAGGCTGAGGCATGAGAATCACTTGAACCTGAGAAGCAGAGGTTGCAGTGAGCTGAGATCATGCCATTGCACTCCAGCCTGCATGACAGAGCAAGAGTTCGTCTAAAAATAAAAAATGAGAAAACAGTCATAAAAAAAAACAAACAAACCCTGGCCAGGTGCAGTGGTTCGTGCTTGTAATCACAGCACTTTGGGAGTCCAAGATGGGAGAATCACCTGAGCCTAGGAGTCTCTTCCAGCCTGGGCAACATAGCAAGACTGTCTCAACAAGCAAACTCAAGGTGTGAGACTGGACCTAGCTAAAAAGAGAATATGTGAAATTACCAGAGTATATTAACAGATAAATAAATGGAAATTATGGGGGAGGTTAAGGGACAGAACACAGAATGAAAAGTCCAATATGAGCCTTGTAGGAGTTCCAGAGTGAAGACTGCAAGAGCAGCAACATTCAAAGAAATGGTAGCTGAGAATTTCTCAGAGTTCATGAAAAAAGTAATCCTCAGATTGCAGAAGCACTTTGAGTCCAAAGCAGATAAATAAAAGTATATCTACACTTAAGTTCATGCCATTGGAAATCTACAGAATACTAAGGAAATTTGAAAGCAACCAGCAGGACAAATTACCTATAAACAGCAAACTAATAGCCTTCTCATCAGTAATGATACAGGTCCAAAATTATGTATATACAGATGCTAACACATGCTAAATGCTCAGTGAGTGATAAAATATTAACTTTGAGAACAGACATGATTATGGCTGTCTTCTTTTGGAAAAAGGAAACGTGATCTTTCAAAAGGCAAAACATCAGAGAATCTTGGGGTTGGAGAAGACTGAAAAATGACTCAGTTCATTTCTGTAGATACAGAGTAAATATTTTGCTTAACCAGGGCCGGTGTGTGTTCATCCCATGAGATCTTGTCTAATATTCAAACAGGCAGTTAGAGGAGGCTGTCCTCTTCCTATCAAGGTATGTGTTCACATGGGATTTGGGCAGCTATTTAACAGGTCTGAGGGACGTTTTTGTATTGAGACTGACCCAGTAGCCTCTGGGATTACTTCCAATAACATCTCTGGATGTTAGTAATATGAGAAACTCATTTTGCATGTAATACTTCATATTTTTCAAAACAATCCTGTGAAGGAGTTAAGGCAGGTATTTGAATTCTCATTTTAGATAAAACCTGAGGAAGCAGCTCTTTTAAATTGGGTTTTATAACTAAAACTGGCTGATGATTATGTGCTTTAAAACTTTCAGAGTGTGCTTCATTTTTCACTTCTGAGTTATGAAGATTTGGACGTGGCAAAGAAAACCAGGGATTAGACTTGGATTGGTATGAGGTAAAGGAAATGCGTAATCAGGAAATAAATATTCTTCCTGCTGCTTGTTAGTAAGGGAGAAACATGTGCTCCCAATTAAAACTTAAGAGCCTTCTGTTTTCTAGATTGTTTTTCATTTATGGACAAAGCTATTCCTTCAATTCTAAGGAGTTGGCTAGGCAGATGAATAATTGGCTCTGTTGATTAAAGTTGCATTTCTAGTATTTTTAATGGTATTACTGAGAATGTTATCATTAGTTCATACTTTATTCATTATTTACCTTGGATAGAGTTTTTGCCATGTTAAGTTCAGCCTGAAATGGTAAAGCTTTTAGAAACCTTGTAAAATGAGAGCATTAAAAGTTGTGGATCCAGGCCAGGCATGGTGGCTCACACCTGTAATCCCAGCACTTTGGGAGGACGAGGCAGACGGATTGCCTGAGCTCAGAAGTTCGAGACCAGCCTGGCCAACATGGCGAAACCCTGTCTCTACTAAAAATGCAAAAAATTAGTCAGACATCGTGGCTCATGTCTGTAATCCCAGCTACTTGGGAGGCCAAGGCAAGAGAATTGCTTGAACCCGGGAGACAGAAGTTGCAGTGAGTGGAAGTCAGGCCACTACACTCCAGCCTGTGTGACAGAGCAAGAGTCTGTCTTTAAAAACAAAACAAAAAAAAATTGTGCATCCAGTTGAGAGATGAGAAGTTCAAGGAACAACCCGAAAATTAATATTTTGTTATTGCTTCACTGAACAAAATCATGTAACTGAACTTCATCTTTCATAAGCTATTGAAATTATGAATCTTGTTTAGAGAAAAACTAATCTCATGAGCTTTTTAAAGTAGGATATTGTTATTTTAGTTATATAGCTTTTTTTGGTAACCTAAAGCAAAAAGTGAAAAATTGATTTTTTTATTTTTATTTTTAGACAAGACCTGGCTCTGTTGCCCAGGCTGGAGTGCAGTGGCACAATCTCAGCTCACTGCAACCTCCACCTCCTAGGCTCAAGTGATTCTCCTGCCTCAGCCTCCTGAGTAGCTGGGATTACAGGTGCCCGCCACCATGCCCAGCTAATTTTTGTATTTTTAGTAGAGATGGGGTTTTGCCATGTTGGCCAGGCTGGTCTCCAACTCCTGGCCTCAAGTGATCTGCCTGCCTTGACCTCCCAAAGTGCTGGGATTACAGGCGTGAGCCACTGTGCCCAGCTAAGTGGTTTTACATTTCTTTATCTATAAAGTGAGGGAATTAGACAAGTTGATTTCTAAACGATTTTTCATTATTGAAATTAAATGAGTTTAACATGATAAATTATTGTGTCATTTTATGCTGTGGGTTGATTTAGTGTTTTTAAAAGTTAAACGTTTGAAACTAATATTTTAATATATAAACATTTTTAAAGATAGCTCTAGCATTTAAAAATTATGTTTAATATCAATAGGTTTAATATAATAAATTTATGAAAACAGAAAATATGGCCAATTTAAAATCTTTATTAACTGAAACATAAGAGAATGTACTATTTCAAGCTAAAGGTGAACTAAGTATTTAAGAAGAGAGTTTGTTTTTTCAATCTCATTTAAAACAAAAAGTATGTGAGACACATCTCAATCAGTTTAGTAGTTTATTGTGCCACGATTGAAGACACACCCAGGAGACAGATCTGTGCCTTTCTCCAAAGATGATTTTGAGGGCTTCAATATTTAAAGGGGCAAAGCAGGCTGGAGGGGAAATAGGGAGTGTAGGGTCACATTACTGAATCCACAGGTTGCAAGATAAAACCACATAGGGGAATAGTGAATTATGTATTCGTCTTATGCTCAATAAATCTGTGCTGTACACAAGATAAGGTGATAGAGTGGAGATATTTAACCTTTATCTGTAGCTATTTGCTTAGGAACTAAAGGAAAGGCAGTTGCTTGCATGACTCAGCTTTCAGCTTAAATTTTTCCATTTGGCCTAGTGAATTGGAGTCCTGAGTTTTTATTTTCCTTTCACATTTCTCCCCACTTTTCTTTTTAAAATCTTTCCGAGAAAGCATTTTAGAAGAAAACGACCCTCTGGTCTTGGGTATTGTCTGATCTTTTGTGTCTAGGACAGTTTATTCCTAGACGAATAGGTCTTGTGTTGTTAGGAAGCTAATTTTTTGGCAGGTTGTGAAGTCTCATGTCCTACAAAGAGAACATAAGTGGAGGAAGAAAAACAAACAAACAAACAAGAACAATCCTGGAAAACTGACAAAGGCCATATTACTCTGAAGTCCATTCATCAGTAGGCAGGTATGAAAGTGGTTTATGTATATAAATAGGTTGCTGTTGTTTTCTTCTGAAGTTTAAGTTGTCTAGCTTCAGTTGACAGGGCTTTAAGAAAAGCAAAGCTTAATTTTTAGTGATTTCAGATCAGGAAAAATGGAAAAAAAGGAAAAGAAATAAGGAAAAGAAATTGGAAACATTATTTTGGAGAGTCATAGCCAGCAAAAATTTTAGAATTCAGTCCAAATTGTAGAAAATAATAGAAATGAAAACATTAGGCAAGGCTGGAGTCTAATAACAGGTATACTATAATTTAATTTGAACAGGATTTTTCTCTCTCCAATAACCCAATTTTACTTAAAATCATAGAAGGACCAACTTACTTGTAAAATACGTTTTAGACCTATTACACTTGGCTTGATTATTTGCATAAAGTACAGCAAGAATAATCATTTGTTATACAGGGTCTCCATTGTTTTTTAAATTGTCTTTGCTGGAAACTTTTTTTTATAAGGAATCTAAGATTAGGCTTTCTTAAAAGCCTTGAGCCCAGCCGAGGATTTATCTGTGCCTTTAAATACCTGTGTGAATTGGGTGAATTCTTCTCTTTTTGAGGTCCCAAGAAAATTTGGGGTTCCTGGGCCTGTCAGAAAGTGACATTCTTTACTTAGCACAGATCAGGACCCGGTAAAGAACAAGGTATTAGGCCAGTTTTTCCAAGGGGCTCCAGTTATGCACCTGTATAAAAGAAAATAGATTCTAACTGAAGTTATGCAAATAACTGTATTTTCATAAATTAAGAATTCTCACAAATTAGTTACCAAATTTTGGAGAAATTAGGTTGAGTGAAAGGAATTATGTTTTAAATTTTTCTCGTAAGAGTATACGTTACTGAATTATTAAAAGCTGCAAATAGCCTAAAAGAAGAAAAAGTTTTCTTGATTCTGAAAAACAAAAAGAATCAGCAAATGTGTTAAACAAAAAGTCATAAAAGATTATTTCCAGTCTGATACTAGTTCAGCCCATGCAATTAAATCCTACTGTGCTCAATATTGGATCAGCAAATCTCATGAATACATCAGCTCTTCATGAGAGTCCTGGAAGTTTTCCTCTTTATTCCAATGGCACCATCTCTAAATGTATCCATAAATCTATATTTAAGAGTACTCCTTGGAGTTCTATAGCTGATTATAAACTGCCTTATAAAAAGATCAAAGTAAAACAACAATTGTGGATGACAAAAGTCTTAGAACAGCCATGGTTGAAGACACAATTGACAATTGGCATACAATAATTTTACATAATCATAATTACTACTGATAACATATACTAAAACATCAGAATCACAGGAATCTCATAATTTTGGCACATATACTAATAACACATTTATATAAATACAATCCAAAGAAGGCTAAACACAATTTCATATTTGTCAGTACTTGCTGTATGAGTTTATTACACCAAACAAGCCAAATGTGTCTCTTGGACTTAAGGGTACTTAATATCAAAAAATTAATGAAGACTGAATTTAGAATTTGATTTTGGAAAGTTTGTCAAATATAAAGAGTTTAAAATACTTGATATCGCAAAATAGGATCACAGGTCATTGTAAAATAAGTCATTCATTTAGCCAAATTGATAAAGATTTTGTTTAAAAGGCAAAGATTTTTATTCTTTGAGAGGGGAGACTTAATTCCTCAAACAATAAGCCAAAATAAAGACAGCATAAGGCCAATTAAATCTCTCTCTCAAATCTTATAAACCTATTAAATTTTAATCATCTTGACCATAAGATGGAATTTCCATAGACCTTTTTATAGTCTTTTATAATTTTTTTTTTTTATTAAAAAGTGGGTTAATCCTCCAAGAAAACCTTGTAAACCTGACATGGGGCCCAGATGCTGGTCTTGCATCAGTGTACCTTTGGTACTAATGTTTATAGAGAAACTTTGAACTAATTTTCTCTCTCAAAATCAGCCCTTACAATCTTATGCACCCACCTCTTTCAGGATAGTCCCTGGGCCTAGAGTGGTTGAGTAGTTTTAATTTCTGGCCCTGTGCCTCATGAATGCAGTTCATAATGTAATAACCTTAATTTAAAACCTTAAATCACCTTAAATTTAAAAGTGTTTTAATCTCAGTTTTCCTAAGGCAAACTCCCCTCTCCCGCCATACAAAAACAACCCACCACCTTCTGCAGTGTGATTGCTTTTCAATATGGGGAGTACATTTAGATAACTTGCAAGCTAGGCTGGGGGTGGTGGTTCATGCCTGTAATCCCAGCACTTTGGGAGGCTGAGGTGGGTGGATCACCTGAGGTCAGGAGTTCGAGACCAGTCTGGCCAACATGGCAAAACCCCATCTCTACTAAAAATACAAAAATTAGCCAAGCATGGTGGTGCGCACCTGTAATCCCAGTTATCAGGAGGCTGAGGCAGGAGAATTGCTTGATCCTGGGAGGCAGAGGTTGAAGTAAGCCAAGATCATGCCACTGCATTCTAGCCTGGGCAACAGAGCAAGACTCTGTCTCAAAAAAACCCCAAAAACCTTAAATTACCTTAAATTAAAAAATGTTTTTATCTCAGTTTTCCTAAGGCAAACAAAAAACAACAACAACAAAAAACTCCACCACCTTCTGCAGCGTGATTGCTTTTCAGTGTGGAGAGTACGTTCAGACAACCCGCAAGTCAAAACTAATGAGAAGGATACTTAAATAGAAGGAATATGTCCTGAGTTGTAAGTGAAGGCTTTCTGTTTCATAAAATAATTTAGATATATTAAGCCAAGAGCATAGAATGTTATATTCGAAGAAAACACTTCCTTCAGACCTTTAAGATAAAACATTTTTAGCATCAGGTCACAACAGCAATTAAAACCTGAGGAAAAAAGAGGAGCTGGAGCAACTTATTATCTCAGGTCTTCTCCAAGGGGAGAGAAAGCTGAAAACAGAGAGACACAATAAAAGTTAAACTTTTGGGTCAAACAAAAAATTTTGCATACTAAAGGAACAACTCAAATGAAAATCAGATAGTGAAATTGACATCTCAAAGTATAGAGAGAAAGTCGGTGGGCTAGAAGGCAATTAAAAATCGATGCTGGAGTGCTGTGGCTCACACCTGCAATCCCAGCACTTTGGCAGGCCGAGGAGGGCAGATCATGAGGTCAAGAGATCGAGAGCATCCTGGCCAACATGGTGAAACCCTGTCTCTACTAAAAAGACAAAAATTAGCTGGGCATGGTGGCGCGCCCCTGTAGTCCCAGCTACTAGGGAGGCTGAGGCAGGAGAATTGCTTGAACCTGGGAGGCGGAGGTTGCAGTGAGCTGAGATCGCACCACTGCACTCCAGCCTGGTGACAGAGTGAGACTCAGGCTCAAAAAAAAAAAAAAAAAAAAAAATCGGTGCCAACTCAAACATAAAATTATAGAAATCTACCATAGGATTGTATAAAGAGACCAATTTTACTTAGATTGCTAGTTTTAAATTTAGTCTCTGTCTTTGAACTAGATTTCTGAGCTCTGGGCAGAGCCCACACTGAAACCTTGGTTCTCCAAAGAGAAACATATCATGGGCCTGTTCCGAAGAGACTAGGCCATGTAGTGCTTTTACAGTGCATTTTGTTACAAAGACTTTTCTGTAAGTCTCTAAACTATGTTCTTTCTTAAACACCCAAGAGCAGCCCCTGTGGTAATAACTATTTTAGTAAAAAAAAAAAAATCAGGTAACAGTACAAAAGCAGGCAGTTTAAAAATCTGAGAAACTTGTCTGTTTACACTCCTTGGGTATCATAAGAAAAAACAGAGCTTCTCCCTAAAAAGGAGTCTGGCATCTTCTTTGTTTTCATGAAGGAATCCTAGGCTGTTAGAAACTGTTTTACGTCCTTCATGCAGCAGAAGGTGGTAAGAGGAAGGAAAGATAGGCAGAAGTAAATGGAGAAGACAGAATTCAGTCTACTGAGAAGAAATAAAACCTTTTTCTCAAAAAACAAGATTATAGGAGAGAAAGAAGGCATAAAAGCCTTTTAAATACACACACACACATCTTGATAGCAGCTTTTAATTAGGCTGACTTTCAACCATCAAACTGTTTAAAACATCCTTTTATATCTCATTACCATATTTTAGCTGGGACAAATTGCTTATATTTAAAAAGTAACATAAATATAAAAATATATAGCCAGAAAGGACTTGATTTAAGAACCAATCCCAGCTGTCATGGTGAAAAGAGGGCAGAATTTTTTCTTATCTTTAAAAAGTAACATAAATATGAAAATATAAAGCCAGAAAGGCCTTGATTTAAGGACCAATCCCAGCTGTCATGGTGAAAAAAGGGCAAAAGAATGAACCACAGTGTGGGGCGATGGCTGAAGCTCTTTCGGTTTCGCTTGGCTAGCAAAAGGTGGCCTTGTTACATAAATAAAGTCCCTGTGTAGTCAATCTTTTTTCTTTTGCTGGCTGTTTTTTTTTTTTTCTTTTTCTTTTTTTTCCCCAGCTGTGGGAATCTAACCAATTCAGAGGCCTTATTCCTCCTAATTTGGAATGTTCCTTTGCATTTGATCAGGTCAGGTAGAGTTGGTCAAACCCAATGGGAAAAAGACTGAAAAAACAAAAACAAAACCAGAAACAAATCAACAACAACAAAAACAACACAAATGATGCTTGAACAATTTATGTGACTACTGAGCTCTCTTAATGGTAAGGAGAAATTAAGACCAGTTGATTGTTAATCTTAACCTTTAGTTATTAAGTAGAATTTCTAAGACAAACCCTAGTTCAGCTAACTAGGAATGGGGTCCAGGCTAAAGACTGTTCTCTAGTGTCCTAGAAGCAGGAAAAAACTCAAACTTGCCTTCCCTATTGGAAGCAAGCTGAAACTCCAGAAAGGTATTGCCTGCTCTCCATCGTCATGGAAGCAGGAAAACTCACCTTTCTTGTTGGAAGCAAGTAAAACTCCGGAAAAGGAGTTGTACAGCAAAATAAACCTTAGATCTCAATCAAATTTTGGGCGATCAGGGATTCTCTGGAAGAGAGAGCTCACGGGCCTCAGCAGATCATCCTGTTTGAGCAATAAAGATAGCCCAAGTTGGTACCAAGCATCGATAGGAAATTTGTTAAAGGTCAGGGGGACCTCCACTGAGCCCCTTCCTGGTCACAAATTTGTAAACCAAAAAAGGTCCTGAGACAAGTCTCAACCAATTCAGAAGTTTGTTTTGCCAAGGTTGAGGACATGCCCAGGAGACAGCTTTGTGCCTTTCTGCAAAGATGATTTTGAGGGCTTCAGTATTTAAAGGGGAAAAGCAGGCTGGAGGGGAAATTGGGAGGGTATGGTCACGTTACTGAATCCACATGTTACAAGAAAAAAGGAGCAGGTAGGGGAATAGTCAATTATGCATTTGTCTTGTGCTCAGTAAATCTGCACTATACGCAAGATAAGGTGAACACAGAGTGGAGATATATGACCTTTATCTGTAGCTCTGCTTAGGAACAAAAGGAAAGGCAGTTGCTTGCATGACTCCGCTTTCAGCTTCAGTTTTTCCTTTAGCATAGTGAATTGGAATCCAGACTTTTTATTTTCCTTTCACACTTATAAGAGATGTCTAGTAACAAAAATGTGTTCCAGTTTATTATTTGAAATGCTACTTATTATTTATAATTAGGTGCAATAACAAGATAAGAATTGAACACTCTTTACTAATTGAACAGCTTTTAGACATGTATCTGCTATGGCCACAGTTTTTTTTTTTTTTTGGAAGAGATATGACTTTTGTTTCTTACAGTAGTCCTTCTGTGGGTCCTGATACAATTCCCAAACAATGGTGGAAATTATAAAGAGACAGGTGATATGACTATTACCTGTAAATCATGACCAGAAATATAATACGACCTTCATTTTATTACATTTCATTGTGCCTCACAGATATTGTGGTTTCTTGTTTGTTTGTTTTAACACATTGAAGGTTTGTGGCAACTCTGTTGAGCAAGTCTATCAGCACCGTTTTCCCAACAGTTTGTTCTTGCTTTGTGTCTCTGTGTGACACTTTGGTAATTCTCACAATATTTTAGACTTTGCATTATTATTGTATCTGTTACGGTTATCTGTGATCAGTCATCTTTGATGTTACTGTTTTATTTTGGTGTACCACAAACCACATCTATAGAAAATAGCTAACTGAATTGATAGATGTATGTGTTCTGACTACTCTAGTTTCCCCATCTCTCTCGCTCTCCTTGAGCCTCCCTATTTCCTAAGATACAATCATTAAAATTAGGCCTATGACTAACTCTACAATGACCTCTAAGTGTTCAGGTGATAGAAAAAGTCCCATGTCTCTCACTTCAAATCAAAAGCTAGAAATGATGAAGTTTCATGAGGAAGGCATGTTGAAACTAGGCCTCTTGTGCCAAACAGCCAAGTTGTGGATGCAAAGGAAAAGTTCTTGAGGGAAAGCATAGGTGCTACTTCATTGAACACATGAATGATAAGAAAGTGAAATGGCCTTATTGTTGATATGGAGAAAATTTTAGTGGTCTGGATAGAAGATGAAACCAGCCACAGCATTCTCTTGAGCCAACATCTAATCCAGAGCAAAGCCCTCACTCTCTTCAAGTCTATGAAGGATGAGAGAGGTGAGAAAGCTGCAGGAGAAAAGTTTGAAGCTAGCAGAGGTTGGTTCGTGAGGTTTAGATAAAGAAGTCATCTCCCTAAAAATGCAAGATGAATCAGCAGGTGCTGATGTAGAAGCTGCAGCAAGTTATCCAGAACGTCTAGCTAGGCTTATTGATGAAGGTGGGTACACTAAACAGCAGATTTTCAGTGTAGACAAAAACAGCCTTCTGTTGCAAGAAGAAGCCATCTAGGACTTTAATAGCTGGAGAGAAGTCAATGCCTGACTTCAAAGCTTCAAAGGGCAGACTGACTCTCTTGTTAGAGGTTGATGCAACTGGTCACTTTAAGCTGAAGCCATTTGCAATTCCAAAAACCCCAGGGTCCTTAAGAATTATGTTAAATCTGCTCTGCCTGTGCTTCGTAAATGGAACAACGAAGTGTGGATGTCAGCACATCTGTATACAGCATGGTTTACTGAATATTTTAAGCCCACGACCTACTGCTCAGAAAAAGGTTCCTTTTAAAATTACTTCTCATTGACAATCTACCTGGTTATTAAAGAGCTCTGATGGAGATGTGCAGGGAAATTCATGTTTTCATGCCTGTGAACACAACAGCCATTCTGCAGCCCATGGATCAAAGGGTAATTTTGACTTTCAAGTCTTATTTTAAGAATTATTTTTAAGTTCAGTATGGTTTTATTTAAACGTGTACAGCTGAAGGAGGGATCTGATCTTTTGTTAGATGAAACCAATTTTCACAGTACATATTTGGCCATTTTAGCTTTGTAGTGAATAATAACAGAAAAGTTTCTGTTCAAGATCCTCACTCCGGCACACTCAGCCAGGTGCCTGGCAGGATGACACATTTCCTGGTCTGAAGCTCACAGCCAATCCTCTCACCTAAGTGGAACACCAATTCTCCTCCAGACATACAGACACACACACCCACACCCACACACACACACACACACACATCTTATTTTCACTGCTCTACACAGGGCCTTGAGAATCCTTAATTTTAAAGTTGGGAAAAACGTGAAAGGATTCCTTAAGTCATTGTGACAAATCCAACTACCTTTTAACTCTTAACAATTGCAAGTATAAAATACTTGAAATTTATGAGATGCTCCATTTAATGGAACAACTCAAATGCTAAAAAATTAGGTCAAGTAACATGCTTCAATATTTTTAAATGTTACTTAAAACTTATTGAGACAAGACAGCAGCACATTCTTGGTATTATAAACTCCTACTGATGACTGCTACTTGATGGCCGAAATCATTTAAAAAAGAGAAGAAACCATACTGGTATACAACAATGTCTGCAGGGAATGTCATGTTGTACATTTTGTTAACCGAAATTAAACCTGACAAACCCAAAGATCTACAAAACCGACACCCATGTCATTTTAAATGATGAGGTAGGTTGTTTCCTATGCAGTAAAGTGAAGATAACAGAAAAATCCACACAACTTCCAAATCCTCTTAAAAAAAAAAGTTTGGGTTATACTCACTTTGACAAGACATTCATAAACTATAAGGTGGAGAGGTCATACTCAGGCAGGTTCTGTACTTGATGTGTTACTTGGAGATTCAATAATCAGTCTTGGGTCAATCAACTCTCCAAAATACAGTGATCTTGCTCTCCTGTGTCACAGTGTACTCCACTATCTCTGTTCCATTTTCATTCTGATAAGCCAAATCAAATTTCCCAGGTTCTCTCAAGGCAGGTAAGGATGAAAGAATTTCTATATCTACTTGCTGGGTCTCTGGATTGGGGCTTAATATTCTTCTGGATGTTAATTCTAAAAGCTTAAATGCAATCTTTTCTCCAACTTGAGGGGCGGCTGCTAACAGTGGTAACAGACTATAGTCCTTCTTATGTGTCTCTACCGGATTCTGGATAATAGTAGATGAATTTGTTACCAGGTCATTTAATTGCTGTTGCCTCTGGTTGTCACTGCTTCTGTTTACGACACAGGAAACAGGATGCCCTCGTCCTCGACCTCTCCCCTGCATGTCCCGTCCCCTAGCTCCCTTTCAAGAAAAAAGGTTCTCTCCTCTACCCCATCCTCTTCCTAAACTAGTGGGGAGAGACACACTGAGAGGAGGACCAGGAGCCTGTCCGCCACCATTTGAGCCAGAATGCCTCCATCCAGCAGCACCTACAGTCTGTGATGACAACTCTGGGCCCGGATGACCTCTTCCTGCAAAAGGCCTAGTGTCTTTAAGAAACCCGCAGCACACTCCGGGATGCTCGATGACATCAAGCATTGGTCATCTGACTCTGAACTAGAGTCTGAAATAGGAAGATGTTCCAGAGGTCTTGCCCTTGCTGGGGGAAGGCTAAAGCCAGATTTTATACCCAGTTTGTCTGCAGTTGTATTTTTGGTAGAGGGTCCTTCCTTTGATAACTCAGTTGGTAATTTCTCTGAGGAATTTCTGGCCTCCAAAGTGACTGTGCTGGGACCATCACTGATAGATTAATCACCAGACTCAGACTCCGAGGAGGAACTGGGACTCTCTTTTGAGCAAACGCTTACGCTACTTTTCCTTTTGGCTTTAACAAGGCTGTTTCTAGCAGAACCTTTTGCAGAACTACATCTCTGATTGGCCCAGTCTTTTACTGCCTGTACTTCAGGAGACTTGGCATTCTTGGCCTTTTTTTTTTTATATTCACATTTCTCCTTTTTCTTTGGTGATTTTCTTCTGGTCTCTTTGTTATCATCACCCGTGGTGCCACAGTGGGCTTTATTTTTTCTTTTTTTTTTTGGCTGACAGTCTGATCTGTGACAGCTTTTGGTTCCAGATCCAAGACCTTCTCATTATTGTTATTGTTCTCTTGCCTCTTCCTGTGCTTCTTTGAATATTTGTAATCTGGTTCAGTTTCTTCATCCTCCTCTAACTGAAATGCCCGCTTCTTTGCTTTTCTAAGTGATAGATTACTGTCACCATTACTGATGACTACAGAATAATCAGCAACTCCTGTCCTAATTTAACTCTGAGGCGGTCGTTCTCTCTCACCAGGCACACACTCTCTGCCCAGGGCAGGAGCCCCCGCTCCAGGTAGAGGCCTAGGAGGGGCCTAGAACTGAAGCTGAAGCACTGGCGGATGAGACTAATGAGATCTGTGACGACTCACATCTGTTCAAGTGGAACAAAAGCCAGAAGGCCGTACAGTGCAGGGTAGCTGGCGGCAGGTAATCAAATTGAAGCCTTGGCCTAACTGTCTCGGAGGCTGCCATCTTGCTCGGTGCTCAATGGAAGCCGACTTTCAAGTCTTATTGTTTAAGGAATATATTTTATAAGACTATAGCTACCATAGATAGTGTTTCATCTGATGGATTTGGGAAAAGTAAAGTGAAAACCTGAAAAAGATTCACCCTTCTGGATGCCATTCAGAGTATTTGTGATTCATGGGAGGAGATCAAAGTATCAACATTAACAGGACTTTGTAAGGAGGAGATTCCATGGATGGAATCCATGGCATGATTTTGAGGGGTCTAAGACATCAGGGGAAGAGGTCACCGCATATGTGGTGGAAGTGGCAAGAGAACTAGAATCAGAAGTGGAGCCTCACAATGTGACTAAAGTGCTGCTGCAATCTCATGATAAAACTTGAACAAATGAGGAATTGCTTCTATGGATCAGTAAAAAAGTATGTTTTTGAGATGGAATTTACTCCTGGTGAAGATGCTGTGAACATTGTTGAAATAACAAAATATTTAAAATATTCCGTACACTTAGTAGATAAAGCTGCCGCAGAGTTCGAGAGGATGAGTCCAACTTTGAAAGAAGTTCTGTGGGGACAAAGCTATAAAGCATCATGGCAAACTACAGAGAAAATGTTCACGAAAAGAAGGAATGGGTGCAGCACATTTCATTGTTGTCTCATTTCAGAAATTGCCAGAGCCACCCAACCTTCATCAAGCACCACCCCCATCAGTCCGCAGCTATCAATATGGAGGTGATATCCTCCACCAGGACAAAGATTTTGACTCGCTGAAGGCTCAGATTGTTGTTAGCATTGTTTAGCAATATTTCAAAAGTTAAGATCTATATTTTTTAGACATAATGCAATTGCACACCTAATACATTTCAGTATAAACATAACTTTTATATGCATTGTGAAACCAAAAAGTTTGTGTGACTTGCTATGTTGCATTATTCTCTTTATTGTAGTGGTCTGGAACTGAACCTGCAAGATCTCCAAGGTAGGTCTGTACCATAATGCCAGGTTCCCCCATCTGCTAATCATTTAGTGCCTTTTGGAAAAGCAATTGTTTTCATCAGAAATTAGAATTTAACTTTGGTCAATATACAAAGCTGTTGATAAAGTAAGGCATACCCATGTAGAGTATTTATTGACAGCTATCCAAACAATCTTACATTTTTTTCCTTCACGTTTTTCTTTTCAAAGAGGTAGTTTGTTTTATTTTGCTGCATTGTTACTGTAATTTCAAACTTTATAGTTTAAACCTGTTTTTTTCATGTCTTTCCGTATCCCTTTAAGTCTAAATTTTATGTCCTTACCTGATTTCCCTCTGAAAAATGTTTTCCAGATGTAGTGATATTGTGATATTAATGCTAACCCAAATGTTAATATGCCATTCATTTGAGAAACATATTTGAGAGTCTTCTATATGCTAGTGTGTCTGGAATTGGTGGGTTCTTGGTCTTGCTGCCTTCAAGAATGAAGCCGTGGACCCTCGTGGTGAGTGTTACAGTTCTTAAAGATGGTGTGTCCGGAGTTTGTTCCTTCTGATGTTCGGACGTGTCCAAAGTTTCTTCCTTCTGCTGGGTTCGTGGTCTCGCTGGCTTCAGGAGTGAAGCTGCAGACTTTCACAGTGAGTGTTACAGCTCTTAAAGGCGGCACGTCTGGAGTTGTTCATTCCTTCCGTCTGGAGTTGTTCGTGCCTCCTGGTGGGTTCGTGGTCTCACTGACTTCAGGAGTGAAGCTGCAGACCTTCCTGGTGAGTGTTACAGCTCATAAAGGTGGCACGGACCCAAAGAGTGAGCAGCAGCAATATTTATTGTGAAGAGCGAAAGAACAAAGCTTCCACAGTGTGGAAGCTCCGGGACCCGAGCAGGTTGCCACTGCTGGCCCGTACATCTGTGCAGAAAGAAATGGGCTTTCATTTTCAGGAAAAGAAACATGGCCAGTGTGATATGGAGTGGAGTGAGCAAAGGAGAGCCTGAGAGATCAGGTCAAGAAGTAGACAGGGCAGGTCGTGCCTATCTTTTTTTTTTTTTTTTCCCCAGTATCTGTATGAGAGATAGGTTATGCCTGTCTTGAAGGCCATGTTAGGAAGTTAGCATTTTATTCTAAGGACAACAAGATGCCAGTGGAATATTTTTTATATGACCTGACAACATATAAAATGAAAAGCACTTTTATTTGTGTGTGGAGAATGGACTGAAGGGGAGAAAGATGGAAAGTAAAGAAATAAACTGAAAGACTATTGAAATAGTACAACAGAGACAATGATGGCAAGAAGAGATGGAGAAGGAAGAGAAGTGGATGACCTTAAGATATATTTTAAAGTTATAGTCAAGGAATTGCTGGTGGATTAGATGTAGAGAGTGAGAGAAAAAAGGGATCAAGAGTGACTCTTGGTTTTTGATTTGAGAAATTGGATGAACAATAATGCCATTTATGGAAATGGGAAAAACTGGGGAGAAAAGTTCTGGAGGGGGTGAAAATCAAGAATAGAAAATTCTATTGAAGAATACAGAATAGAGATTAAGTTGGAGAGGCCCATTTAGTCATCCAAGTGGAGATACTAAGAAGGAAGTAAACTGTGAGTCTGGAGCTTGTGGAGGAGGGCACTTTAGGGCTGGGGAAGCTAATCTGGGAGTCATCAGCTTACAGGTAACCACGCCAGTGGATGAAATTATGTGGGGAGTGAATGTAGAGTTGTGAAAATTTTCACAGTTTACATCAAGTACGTATGGGAGTCGCTTAACACTTTCAATTTAGAAACCTTTGTGACACATCTGGGAAGGTAAAAAAAAAGTGTCCTTGAAATGCCTGAAAACCGTGCCATCCCTTTCTGATAAATTTAAGCCTTGTAGTGCTTCTTCCAAGCCAAACATCCTCTGGCATGCTTTCCTCCTCCATGGGTCTAAAAGTTTTATGACAAAATAGAGAAATATATTTTTAATTAAGGGGATTAACCTCAGAGTGAGTGAGAACCTTCCTGCTTAGATTTGATTACTGTTTCTGGCATTATTCCAGTAAGAGAAATTTTATCAAAGGGAATGAGTATCAGTCTGTCTCGGACTATGTTTTACTTTTTTTCCTGTCACTTAGCTTACTTGACTGATATGCTGCCGCTCAGTTTTAGGAGACCTTTGCATTCATCTGTTTCTCAGTAGGCTGTGCTATAGGTATGTCTTACAAACAGGCAGCATGATTTGGCTACATACAAAGAGAATCCTCTCAGGTTACTTCTCTGGATTTGAGTGTGACTTAGGAAACCTTGCGTGAAGTGCTATTTATTTTCCTTCAAAGGTGAGGATTTACTGGGAATGGATTTTTTCTTGTGCTAGAACACCCATCCCAGATTACCTTCAGCTCAAACTATTTAAAACAGCATTTCAGAAGATTTAAAATATTTTAATATTTGAAAATATTTAAAATTCTGTCTGGAATGCTCTAGTAAGCCAGAAAAATTCTAGTGACAATGTTAACATTTATCCCATGAGGCCAAATGTGACCTGTATGTTCCAAAATATTCAGGTGCGGCACAGCTTGGAAATATGTAAATTAAAATGATTTCTTCCTGTATGTTTCAACTCCAAAGCTAGTTTTGATGCTTTAATTTCATGTATATTCTAACAGATTACATGATATTTAGTCACATGTTGAATTTGTACAATGCATTATGCATTAGCTTTTAAAAAGTTTTCATACCTATTTGTGGTGTCTTTATATCTAGTGATTAGGCAGGACAGCTGTTAAAATTCCTGCCACAGACAGAACTAGTAATGTGCCTGGGTTGGAATCCAGAGTATATTTCTATAAGATAAGGACCCTTAAGCAAACAACAAATGTAACTACAATACCAGTGTCCACCGTTTAAAATCCCAATAATTTCCTACCATCATCAAATATCACCTAACATCCAGTAACTTAATACCATAAAGATCCATTCATATTTTTGCAATTGTCTTAAAAAATTTTTTTTTTGTTTGAATCAGTATCTAAGTAAGGTCCAAATAGTATCTTCAGAGTGTCTGTTTTACTTTTGTCTTTAAATCCATGCAAAAAAATCTTAAAGTCTAACTTACATAGTGTTTTAGTAAGATTATAGTATAACTGTTATATATTATCAAAGAATCTACTATGTCAGAAGAGAATTTAATTTATTTTGGAGAAAAAAATCAGGTAACTATGTAGATCTGAAAAAGTTTGATCTGTCAGCTTTATAACCTGTGGATGACACGATGCCAAAATAGTCTGTTGATTTTATTAATCTAGTGGAAAACATGATCAATTCAGTCAGCTCAGGTATTAACAAAACTGCAAATTAATTAGCCTTTAAAAATGTCTTCTATTTGTTGGGTCCACAAATATAGCCAAGATAATATTTATAAAGGACCATGATTATATATAGACCACAGTTATGTATAAGACCACTTCAGGCCAGGTGTGGTGGCTCACACCTGTAACCCCAGCATTTTGGGAGGCTGAGGTGGGCGGATCAAGAGTTTGGGAGATCGACACCATCCTGGCCAACATGTTGAAACCCCGTCTCTACTAAAAATACAAAAATTAGCTGGGTGCGGTGGCGTATGCCTGTAATCCCAGCTACTCTGGAGGCTGAGGAACGAGAATCACTTGAACCTGGGAGGTGGAGGTTCAGTGAGCTGAGGTCGTGCCACTGTAGTCCAGCCTGGCAACAGAGTGAGACTGTCTCAAAAAAAAAAAAAAGAAAACCACTTGAAAATCTTTAATAATGTCACCTCAGTTGAGTAGTTCTTAGCTTTCAGAAATAATTACAACTATAGTGCAGTGCCTATTCTAATTTTAGAGCTATCTTGTCTAACAATTGGCTCATCACATACCAACTATGTATTCTTCTTTTTTTTTTTTTTTTGAGATGGAGTCTCGCTCTGTCGCCAGGCTGGTGGCAGTGCCGCGATCTTGGCTCACTGCAACCTCTGCCTCCCGGGTTCAAGCGATTCTCCTGCCTCGCCTCCAGAGTAGCTAGGACTACAGGCTTGCGCCACCAAGCCCAGCTAATTTTTGTATTTTTAGTAGAGATGGGGGTTTCACCTTGTTGACCAGGATGGTCTTGATCTCTTGACCTTCTGATCCACCCGCCTCAGCCTCCCAAAGTGCTGAGATTACAGGCGTGAGCCATGGCGCCTGGCCAATTATGTATTTCTTATTAACAATTAGAATAAAATTATATGCATAGGTTATATAGTACACACACACACACACACTTTGTATGTTAGATGTGTTAGGCATAAATTCATACACCTACATGATGATTATTCTGTTGCTTTGTGATTCCTTAGATTTGGTGATACTGATAAAAGTACCAAGGGCAGTTAATGCACTTCAAGAAATACAGAAAGAATACTGGTACATGGAGAATATGGATGGAGCTTTAATATTATAAATTTTACAAACTAAGTGGAAAAATAGAATTATCTACCTAATAGTAGAGTAATTGTAGTCTTTAGGATCAGCAGGATAAAAGTCATATAATGTAGGAGTTCTATCATCTGGGTTTAAATTCTACCCAAACTCTTACTGGTTTTACGACCTTAGACACAATTGTTAATTTTTCTATGCCTGTTTCCTTATATGTGAAATGAAATGATATCTACTCCAGGGTTGCTGTGAGAATTAAATGACAAAATACTTGTTTGTGAAATGCTCAAAATAGTGCTTTGCACACAGTAAATATTTAATACATTTAAGTTATGGTATTTCTTAGCCGATTTATCAACATTGTTTCTCAGAATTTACTTAGGTGAGTTTTTTTTTTTTTTGCAGTGGTGCGGTCTCGGCTCACTGCAACCTCCCCCTGCCGGGTTCAAGCTTCTCCTGCCTCACCCTCCTGAGTAGCTGGGATTACAGTTGCCCGCCACCACGCCCGACTAATTTTTGTACTTTTAGTAGAGATGGGGTTTTGCCATGTTGGCCAGGCTGGTCTCCAACTCCTGACCTCAGGTGATCTGCCTGCCTGGGCCTCCCAAAGTGCTGGGATTACAGGCGTGAGCCACCACGCCCGGCCTTAAGTGTGTATTTTTTAGCTAAATGCTAGTCTTTTAAATACATACTTTTATTTTAGCCATCTTCAGTAGAAATATTTCCAAAATGTATTAAATGCTCCATTAATTTATGCAAATATTCTGAACACAGTGTAATACTTTTATATTGATTCAAGTTCATTACAAATACTTACCATTGCCCTGTAGTTCAGGCTTGTTATAGGGGTGTTGAAGTCTGTTTCAAACTCCAAAATGGCCTAAGACCGATTATGTTCTTGCCTTCACATGTGTAAGCTTCATGCCTTTCGCAGTCATCCCCTTCCTTTCCCTTTCTAATCCACTGTAGACTGAGAAACCTGATGAACAGGTTAATTAGAATTATGCTGAAAATAAGACAAAGTGAGCTAGAAGGAATTGGAAATGGCTCTTCTGAGGGTGACCCCTTTACCCATTAGTCAGGGACTAATCCAGCTCCACGAGTTTTTTATACTTACTTCTGGATCCTTGGCTACACTTCAAATAGCTGAGGTTGTTGGATATAATGTCCATATTAAATAAGTATTAATCTAATGACAATAGTGCTTTAAACTGAAATATGGTAGAGTCAATTACAGTGCCATTTTGCAGCTTTATTGAGGTGTGATTGGCAAAACTTGCATATATTTAAGGTACACAGTGTGTTTTCATATATGTATATACTGAAATGATTACAATACTCAAGCTAATTAAAATATCCATCACCTCACATAGTTACCATTTTTGGTGTGGTGAGAACACCTGAGATCTACTTTCTTAGCAAATTTCAAATATACATTATTAACAAGTCACCATACTGTATATTAAAGCTTCAGAATTAATTTTATAATTGAAAGTTCATACCCTTTGACCAGTATCTCCGCTTTTCCCCCACACAGTGACATATTTTGAAAGATCTATTTAGAACTTTCCTACAAACAGCTAGGCCTTAAACTCTCAGTAGATCTTTGAGCCTCTTTCAAGTTACTGTGATTCAGTAATGCATGAAAGGATAGAAAGCAATACTCTGTCCTCCTGCCTTGGTCACTGCTGTGGTTTGAATGTGTTCCCTCCAAGATTCATAGTTTAATCCCCAGTACAACAGAGTTGGAAAGTGGGGTCTTATGGGAGAAGTTTATTTAGGTCATGAGGGCTTCACTCTCATGAATGGATTATTGCCCCTATAAAAAGTGCTTACAAAAGTAGATTAGCTCTCTCTCTTCTGCCATGTGAGATTACAATGTTGCTTCGGAGGATGTTGCATTCAAAGTGCCATCTTGGAGGTGGAGATAGGGCCCTCACCTGACACCATACATGCTGGCGTCTTGATGTTGGGCCTCTCAGCCTCCAGAACTGTGAGAAATCAATTAATATTCTTTATAAATTACCCAGTTTCAGATCTTCTGTAATAGCACAAAATGGACTAAAACAGTTGACTTTAGACTCAGGATTATGAAAGAAGTCAGTCCATGAACATTCATTTGTTTGTAACTTGGATCAGCAAATTACAAATTATTTTTTAAAATAGGAAATAATAATAGAATGAGTGCCCAGTTACAGATAAAATTACCTTCATGCCCATCCATACTGATCCTTGTCCTCATGCCTGCACTCTTGTGAAGAGGGTGTGAATGTTTTTTGTGAGAGAGTATATATTGAAGGATGCATTCAGAGCTAAAAGGCAAATAAACTGACAGAATATACAAGCTTAAGGAGGAAAATGAATGACAAAATTTCTAGTGATCAGGACTGAGTGAATTGCATTTTAAAAACAGATGGTAAGCAGGCTGGGTGCAGTAGCTCATGCCTGTAATTCCAGCACTTTGGGAGGCCAAGGTGGGAGGATCGCTTGAGGTCAGGAGTTCAAGACCAGCCTGGCCAACATGATGAAACCCCAACTCTACTAAAAAAATACAAAAATTAGCTGGGCTTGGTGGCATATGCCTGTAGTCCCAGCTACTTGGTAGGCCCAGGAGGTGGAGGATGCAGTGAGCTGAGATCGCACCACTGCACTCCAGCCTGGGTGACAGAGTGAGACTGTCAAAAAAAAGAAAAAAAAAAAAGATGGTAAGTATTAAATTACTATAGCATTTAGATTCCATTATACATATTTTAAGAAGTCATGTATATAATTTACTTCAAACTGCTAATGTTTATATCTGCTAAGATTATGACCAATGTTAAATGTTTAACTTAAAAATATGCAAAGGGGTACATTTTTAGGGGCTAGGAAAACAAGTTAGAAAACACGGGATTAGAGAATACATCTAAAAGTGAAAATTCGGGGTTACAGGGCACAGGCAACTTCAACTTTACAAGATATTGTAAGTTTGCTTTCCAAAATGGATATATCAGTTCCAGTTCCAGCTGTGTTTCCTCTTCCTTGCCAACACATGGTATATCTTGCCCTTTTAAAAAATCTTTCAGAAAGGATGATTCAGATATCCTGAAAACTTACTCATAATACATCATCCGTTTCTTTCCACAACCAGCAAACCAAATTAATTAGTATACTGTACCAGGGGTGATACCCTGTAAGGACACCTGATGAGTCCTGGGGTGGCTGGAGCCTGGGTTGCTTGCCTTCTGATGCTTTCAGGCTCTTCTGAGCAGTGGGAGTGGAGCTGATTCTGAAAGTATGTCCCGGACAGAGAGCAAACTCAGACACTCACTACTCCTGGCCAGATGAGAGAGTCCCTGTCCATCACAGAAAAGGGGGGGCATCTACAAAGCTGTGAAAAAAATACGTTCCAGGTGTCCAAAGAGCAGGAAGGAAGCCCAAGTGTGAGGCCCCCAGGTGTGGCTAGTTGGATTTGAAAGGGTTGGAGCTGGATGTGGGAGGAGGGCTCCCTGCAGCCTCTAATTGCCTTCACATAGATATAAAGTTGGTGGCTGTTTACTCTTCAGTGGTGTCTCGCAGTAGGATTATGTAAGGGAGATTACAAATTAGAGCATAATGATTTTAAAGTAATTGTAATAAACATCAATTTGAATTTGAAATTAACTCACATTATTTCCCAAAGAAAGAAAAGGAAGCGTTAAATTTCTTAGTTTCAACTGCATAAATTAATGGTTATTTTTAAAAAAGACCTAAAAATTATTACCTGTTTGTGGGGTGTTTCTATTGGTGACAGTATTAAAACATTTTAATCAAATGTCAATTAAATCAGTTAAAACATCTGGCAAGATTTTATTTGAAAGTTCCATACAAATTCAGTATTTTTCCTCAAATCTTCTATATTTTATTTTTCATCAATTATATAATTTTAAAAAAGTAATTTTTTTCTCTAATCCTTTCTGGTTTATACCAGTATGATGTACAGTATTTTCTATGTGTGCTACATGACAAAGGTTGGGAAACATTGATACAATGTGGTATGGTCCCTGAGTATTATTCACATCTGCTTTGTTACTCCATTAGCACTGTGTTATGTTACTGGCTTCATAAGGATCCAATCTGATTCATGCTCTAAGTCCCAAGCAAGTTACTGCATCTTTGTGTTCAATTTCTGCATCTTTGTGGTGGGGAAATGGAAAGTAATTTTAGATAGATATGTAAATTTCATATAGTTTAATAAGCTATGTTTTGAAAATATTTAATGCCTTTGTTTAAAGATGATCTCGTGTATCTGTGAGCTACTGAGCTAACAGCAGTGGAAAATTTCAACGAAGAATCGGAGTTTTAACTAGCCAAGTCCAATCCTTCATTTTAGAGATGAGGAAACCAAAGCTGAAAGAGGAGTTTGTGCTCAAGTAGAGCCAGAGCTTAGACTAGAAAACAGATGTCAAGCCTCCCAAATTTAGAGCTTTGCTACAATAACCTTAACTTGCATGCTATTATATTACACTTTCCTTTTTCATACATTTTGGGTATGCCTTAAATATATACTTAAGCATGTTGATTCATTCAAAGGACTCAGCTGTGTGCAGGAAGTAACGAAGTGGTAAGTATGAGGACAATTATTTGTGAACACTAGATTATTCCGAGATAAAGCAGTGCCTGGAAGAGTCAATGTCTGGAATGATAAGGGAAGATGGAAGGAAGAAAAGAAGTCCTTTTCTTTCTTATAAATAAGAGCTGTGAGTCTCAACAACCAAGAACAGAGATTAGAATACCAAAATAAAGGAATATAGGGGTTCATGAAGAATTTAATATTGGCATATCTAAGTATTTTTGCATTTGGTATAGGAATCTTTAAAAAAAGCAGCCCCTCTAGTCTATAAATTAAGTTTTACCATATTGATAATGTATTCTAGGTGCATAATATACGGAGATTTTGTGCTAAGAAATCCAGTGTCTGCTTTTTTTTTTTTGAGACGGAGTCTTGCTCTGTCACCCAGGCTGGAGTGCAGTGGCGCGATCTCGGCTCACTGCAAGCTCCGCCTCCCGGGTTCACGCCATTCTCCTGCCTCAGCCTCTCAGAGTAGCTGGGACTACAGGCACCCGCCACCACGCCCGGCTAATTTTTTGTATTTTTAGTAGAGACGGGGTTTCACCATGGTCTCGATCTCCTGACCTCGTGATCCGCCCGCCTCGGCCTCCCAAAGTGCTGGGATTACAAGCGTGAGCCACCGCGCCCGGCCCAGTGTCTGCTTTTAAACCTGTATTTTGTCAAAGTGAATTTTTGTAAAAAAATCCTCCAAACTATTCAGCTAAGAATTTTTATGATGTATTCTCAAATTTAAGCGTTGCTGCACCAGAATACAACCAGAATACTAACACATTATTATACACAATATAAGGATTATTGCAGTTTATTTAACACTAAATGTAGTCATGCTTCATATACAATAAAATATATTACAATGATCATTTTTAATGCTTTATTCATTGATTAAAAGAATATACATTTAACATAAACCATACAACATCAGTCATCAGGTCAAACATTCAGCTGGTTTCCTTACAGTTTCTGTCAGGAGTTATTTTATCTGATCACATTTATAAGATAAAATCTCACCACATCTGGCATTTACACACACTGTGCCAGTGGATTCACACTACTGATGTACATATAAAATCCGCATGGTATGTGCTCACTGGAGACAAAACAGTGCACACCTGTCAAAAGGTCATTTTAATATAAGATGGTAAAACCATTTGTAAAACACATATAAACTTTTTTCCATAAATAGAATCATATCTGGACATCTGTTGCATAAATTGTGTTTCCAAAGCTTACAATAGAGCAGCCAGGTCTCAGCACTGCTGGGCACCCAGGTTGGCTACTTACTTTATTATTGCAGACTGTCCTTTAACATCATTAAATGCACAACATTCGTACCACTTAAAACTGGGGTCAGGTGGAAGTCTCACAGAGACCACGTCTGTACCGCGGTTGCCCTGAAACAGTTAATAGGCTTTTAAAGCCTCTCAGATATAACAAGGTTTTAAAACATACTTCATGGAATGTTCTTCATGTATCATAGCAGCTCATACCTGTGATAGAACAAGCTTTCAGTTTTTCCTTTCTTTCCTTTACATTCACTATTCACAGTGAAACAGGTGCATGTTTTTTTTTTTTTTTTTTTTTTTTTTGTTTTGTTTTTTCAGAGTTCTGAGGTTGCTGACTGAGCCACAGCACAGCTGTGTACCACAGGTCGAAATTCGACCTTAAATATTACAATCTAGCAGTATCTGGCTGGCCAGAGTGGGCCGGCCCCTGCCAGCATGTGGGCACTTCTTCATTAAGTCTATTCTTTGGCAGCTGACACGCGTGCTGACAGAGAAAAATCCAGTGACATGTTGCTAGGGATTTCACGACTAATGTTTTTGCAAGCATGTGTATTTACAACTCTGTATTTTTATTTCCTTTAGGAGGTTTTACTCTGAAATACAGTTTCTTTCTTCCCCCACTATTTCAAATCTGGGCTAAATGAATGTGTAATGTAATTGATAAATATGTGTATGATGAATATATGAATGTGTAATGTAATTGATGAATATTATGTCAGATACAGTTTAAAAATCCAACAATTTCAGTATTCATGTTTATGTAAATGCATTTTTTTTTTTTTAAAAAAAGGATTAAGCAATGTTCTAACCTAGTACTATACAAATTTCAAAATGGTAACTGGTGATATCAACTATTAGATATGTAATGAAAGTTAAAGTCTTGGCTTTTCTGTTACAGATAATTCATTTGGGATATTATTTATCTTCCATTTGAAATCAAAATTAACGAAATGCTATCAGAATGCATGGATGCAGTGCATTGCATATAAATCTACCAGGCTATGGATATATATCTATATATGTATAAAAATATTTTGGCTCCTGAGCTCTGAACTCTGACACACAAAGAATAAAAACGTCAAAAAGGCAGAGTAACTCAGTGAAAAAGTTAGCCAGCAACCTCAGACAATCTTCGGCTGTATATCCTTAAGGTTTGGTAACAAGTCCATTAACCGTGAAAGCCCTATACATTGTCACTTTGAACTTCTAAACCAATACCCGACTACGTTCTTTGATCAAGAAGTAGAATATACATATATAATTCTATAAAGCTAATACTGATTAAACACAGCACAAAAGGATTAATTCACACTACTAAAAAAAAAAAAAAAAAAAATAGGACCCTACTTGCATATGTAACCACAGGAATTCTACATTTAAAAAAAGCTAAATGTCTTCACTGAAGCTTTGCATCTCTCTGTAAAAATGACGATTTGGTTCAGTGAAGACACTGAGTGATTCGATGTCCATGACTGCGTGCCAAGGTTGGCCCAGGCCCAGGGATACCTGCTCAATAAGGTTATGCACTGGATCTACATCCTGGTCGGCCAGTTCACCTTGGTCAAAATCAATACTTTCTTCGGTGACTTCAAGCACTTTCAGATCAGAGCCCCGAAGACGAGCAATGGCAATGAGGTTGTGTGCCCACACCGTGTAACCTGAAAAATAAACAAAAGACAACACTGTCATTTCCTTGCATTTCCTTTTCTCTTTGATAAGTCTGTCTGTTCCTCATTCAAAGCTTCTAGAGAAGCTTCAAATTTGTATCTCACTTACCATTTTGATCTTTTTCCTTTAGAAATATATTGAAATTGGAAAAGGAAACGTGGTTGTATAGCCCAGAAAAAAAAAGGCTAGAAGTTGTGTTCAAGAGTTACCACTATAGGTGGTGAATTGGCAGGTGATCTAATCCTTTATGATACTACTTCATTCAGTAAAATAGACATTTAAAGTATATACAAATAAATTTGATAGCTTTGGGTAGTGATGTACCATAAGGATGAAATTTTTTGTTCATATATGCATGTATTTGTTAACCACACACAGTAAATGTATTTTTCATTTGTGAAAAATCATCTCCTGTAATGCTTCACAAAGTTATGAAGTGACACTTTAAAGGTAAACTGTTAATTGTCAGTAGCAAATATGTAAATTATAAAACAATCATGGGAATGGTATGCACCAACTTCAGAATATTAACTACTTCTGGGAAGGAATAAAGAGGAATGAATACGGGGAGCTTTAGCTTAAAGAAGAAAAAGGCTTTAAAAAGACTGGCTTAAATTAACTTTTAAATAACCTGATATGTCTTTACCCCATTGTGTTTACCACTTTCAGTACTGATCTAGTATTTTCTACTACCTCTGATGACTGGCATAAAGCAAGACTTGAAAAGCAAGGCATACATTCCCAAAAACAAATGCACACTAAAAAAAAAAAATAATGAAACAGTGCTAGTAAGATAGCTAATAAGAGAGTTTAAGACATTCTTATAGACTACTTTGTAATTATCTTACAAGTATCTGAAAAGGAAGTAAATTTGTCAGAATACCAACTCTCGATCCAAATGAGAACAGGTCACATTAAAATGAAAGAAGCATCGTTAAAAAAATTATACACATTAATACTTTGATACCAAGAATCTAAAAGATGAGGTAGTGAGCATGAAAGAAATCATACGTTCTCTTCCCCCGTGCTATGTTTTAAGGGGTCGTGTGATTAGAGGAAATATATCTACCACAGGTATGTGTGCTTTCTTAGACAGCTAAATTAATTTCATTGATTTTTTTTCAAATACCGCCATTCACATGATGGACAAAAAAGTAACAGGGAAGCTGGAGCAGAACACTTAGGGTTGAATACGATTTTCCTTTTGTAAGTGATATATCTTGCAAACCTTAAAAAGCATAAGAATCTGTGTATCCACTTGATACAAGATTTCTTGATACTATAAAGGTCAGTGCTATCTCTTTACTGGCATAAAATGTTTTCGGTCTAATTCCAGTATCAGATTATAATGAAGAAGATCACCTACCATGAATTGCCAGAAGAGAGAGCTTTGTGCACCTCCATGCTAATAAAACCAACGGATCTTCATTTCGGTTGTCACTAAGATCTGGAAAACCAGACGTGTCAATCACATCATTCATTAAAATAAAATGAGTGAGGAACTTGTCATATTGCCTGGATATAAGATCAACAATAGCCCCTGAAACACAAGTGATATAGCTATCAAAATGAATCCTCTCTAGTGGTATACTGGGTTTCAGAATCTTTAACATATCTTCACTCTTGATATCAAAAGCCATTATATAGACCCGAAGGCTGGTGCTGTTTCGCGACAGGGCTTTCCAGTGCTCATCATTTGGCATGTTGTCCAGAGACTTGTGCATTACGGAAACATTGTGAACCAGAAGAGACAGTCGTTGCAAAGGCACATGGTTGCTATCAGTTAAGACTCTTGCCATCTCAGCTGTAAAGTCACAAAAATCCAAGGCAAGTGAGTGCAGATTCACAAATCGCTCCAGTTCAACTGCAGTAATAAGAGTGCTGTTACCAGGAATATTATTGTCCAGTAAACTCAGGTGCTCCATGGTGTTGGCAACAGCATTAGAGAGAGATGACAGTGATGTTGGGGTTACTATTTCCAGCATAAACCCACAGGACAGCCATTTCAGTTGCCTACTATTACTTAGGATTTCTTCAAACAGTTGCTGAATTCTATAAGGAAAACACATGCCACAGTGATGCCATTAACATTTAGTTCTAATCTTTTAACACTGACTTTTGAAAATAGGCAATGAAAAGCCTATTTTTGAGATCTATTTTTCCTCATTAGGTAATTTCTATTCAACCCACAGTAAATACCATTAAAATTCACATTAAAATATAATGAATAAGGTATATTAAACATATAGATCTATTAAATACATAGAAATATGTTCCTCATCCAAGAAAAGCACCACTTACACCTGTTTAGTAGAAAAGTATGATGACATACAATGTATATTATAGCAAAGGCAAGTAGAGAAATAATTTTAAATAGCAATAATTATCCACTAAGTTATTTGATTTGTCTTAAAGATTTATGAGATGGAATGGCAGATGCTGATCACTGTATTTCATCATTAAAACATTTCCAGGACCTATGTTCCTTTTAGGAAAAAAAATCATTACTCTTCTGTATCTCATAATTTCTTAGAAGAAACATATTATTAATAGTACAACCTCCTTTCCATTAACCATATAACTTACTGTTTAATTTTTTTGCCATCAGGGTCCACCTTGCTGAGGTATGTATTTGACAAACTTCCTTGCTGTTGTAGAACACTTATGTCTCCAAAAAGACTAAACTTCTGAAGGTTCCTACAAGAACAATCATTTAAAATGATTTTCTAAATAATTTATACTTAAAAAATATAAATATAAAAAAAGAATATGCAAAGAGGATATTCTAGCAAGTTTTCTATTTTATAACTCAATTAGAATCCAGTTAAGTACTTTCAGATTGCTTTATACTTATATTCAGATTGCTTTTTTTTTTTTTTTTTTTGAGACGGAGTCTCGCTCTGTCTCCCAGGCTGGAGTGCAGTGGCGCAATTCCGGCTCACTGCAGGCTCCGCCTCCTGGGTTCACACCATTCTCCGGCCTCAGCCTCCCGAGTAGCTGGGACTACAGGCGCCCGCCACCATGCCCGGCTAATTTTTTTGTATTTTTAGTAGAGACGGGGTTCAGATTTCTTTATACATACAAAGCAACATGATACAGGAGAAGTGGCATAAGCTTTAAAGAACAAGGACTAGGATATAAAGATTGGTTCAGGAACTAAATTTACAATGACCATGGAAAAGTCTCTCAATGTGCCTGAGACTCAATTCTTCATCAGTAATAACAATACCTACCTTATAGGGTTTAGGGATAAATGACACAATGACATATGACAAACTATATAAGCTCTAAATTTTATAGAGATGATAATTACAATATAAACATTTCTCAAACCAGTTAATTTAGTCAACATGTTAAATGCTCCAGGGTAAGTCGCTGCCCTGAAGATATCTACTCAGTAAGAAATATTCCTTAACTAAAATCTAAAGAGAACCTTCTCCAGTTTTATGATCAAACCATACAGCTTATGAACAACGGAAGTAGAAAACTATGTAAGGCTAGGCCCAGTGGCTCACACCTGTGGTCCTGGCACTTTCGGAGACCAAGGCGGGGGGATCGCTTGAGGCCAGGAGTTCGAGACCAGCCTGGCCAACATGGCGAGACCTTGTCTGTACTGAAAATACAAAAATTGGCTCGGCATGGTGGCACATGCCTGGAATCCCAGCTGAACCGGGAGGCGGAGGTTGCAGTGAGCCAAGATCATGCCACTGCACTCCAGCCTGGGAGACAGACTCTACCTAAAAAAAAAAAAAAAAGAAAACTATGTAAAAATCTTTTGGTTTTAGATAATTTTAGCTACTAAACATACGGTTTTCTAATAGTAAAATTGTAAATAAAATAGGAGAAAAACAACTGGATAAAGAGAAAACTCCTATGTCCAATAATAACCAACTAGATATTTCATTTATAACATAAAACTTAGGGATAATTTTAATTATAAAATGTATCATCTACAACAGCGATACAAGATTTAAATAAATGAAAAATACCATTTCTTTTCCTTTGTTTTTTTTGGAGACAGTGTCTCGCTCTGTTGTTCAGGTTGGAGTGCAGTGGTATGATCATGGCTCACTGCAGCCTCAACCTCCTGGGCTTAAGTGATCCTTCCAGTTCAGCCTCCTGAGTAGGTGGGACCACAGGCATGTGCCACCATATGTGGATAATTTTAAATATTTTGTATTTATTGGACTCTCAAAGTGCTGAGATTATGAGTATGAGCCACCATGTCTGGCCTGAAAAACACCATTTCTTGATGGTATGTCACATTTTCTCAAGTAAATCACCTTAATTTCACTGAAAAGCTCAATGATTCTAAAATTTAGCTTGAGGAATAATCATTAATTCGTTTATTCATTTAACCAACAATTCCCTGGGGGCCTATGAAGTACCAGGAACTGTGCTATATACTAGAGACACAATAGTGATTCAGTGCTGTGAAGGACAAGTACATGGTGCTACATATCATGGGCATATCTGACACTGTAAGTCAGAGAAGGCGTCCCTAAATTGATTAAAATGGATCTTAAGAATAAGTGGAAGTTTATCAGGAGAAGGAAGGTAGTGAGACAGTGTTACAGGGAAAAGGAAAAGCATTTGCAGCACTTGAAGAGACCAAAGCGAGCTGAAAGGAATCCAGAGGGACTGGAGTACAGACAGTGAGTGAACATGAAATGATGATGCAGAGGTAGACAGGGTTCTATGTCAAAAACAGTCATTTTAAGAAAAGAATAGGCTGGGCGCAGTGGCTCACGCCTGTAATCCCAGCACTTTGGGAGGCCAAGGTGGGTGGATCACGAGGTCAGGAGTTTGAGACCAGTCCGGCCAACATAGTGAAAGCCCGTCTCTAATAAAAATACAAAAAATTAGCCGGGTGTGGTGGTGTGCACCTGTAATCCCAGCTACTCAGGAGGCTAAGGCAGGAGAATCGTGTGAACCTGGGAGATGGAGGTTGCAGTGAGCCGAGATCACGCCATTGC